>NW_027467305.1:0-196161 GCF_046128005.1 Genypterus blacodes | reverse complement strand
GCTCCAATTTCAGACGCAGCATCCAGGCAGAAATGCCATCAATGTGTGTAAATTTGGGGCAAATTGGGGAATATTGAAAATTTTCTAAAAATGTTGACCCGGGTCAACGATTCTTGTAACTAGAGAAAACTTGAAAAGCCCATGTCTGTGACAAGGAAGGAGATAGAGAGCTAAAATTTCAGACGCAGCATCCAGGCAGAAATGCCATCAATGTGTGTAAATTTGGGGCAAATTGGGTAATATTGAAAGTTTTGGAAAAAAGTTGATCCCCGGGTCATCGATTTTTGAAACTGGAGAAAACTTTAAAAGCCCATATCTGTGACAAGGAAGGAGATAGAGAGCTAAAATTTCAGACGCAGCATCCAGGCAGAAATGCCATCAATGTGTGTAAATTTGGGGCAAATTGGGGAATATTGAAAATTTTGGAAAAAAGTTGACCCCCGGGTTATCGATTTTTGAAACTGGAGAAAACTTTAAAAGCCCATATCTGTGACAAGGAAGGAGATAGAGAGCTAAAATTTCAGACGCAGCATCCAGGCAGAAATGCCATCAATGTGTGTAAATTTGGGGCAAATTGGGGAATATTGAAAATTTTCTAAAAATGTTGACCCGGGTCATCAATTTTTGAAACTGGAGAAAACTTGAAAAGCCCATATCTGTGACAAGGAAGGAGATAGAGAGCTAAAATTTCAGGCGCAGCATCCAGGCAGAAATGCCATCAATGTGTGTAAATTTGGGGCAAATTGGGGAATATTGAAAATTTTCTAATAATGTTGACCCGGGTCATCAATTTTTGAAACTGGAGAAAACTTGAAAAGCCCATATCTGTGACAAGAAAGGAGATAGAGAGCTAAAATTTCAGACGCAGCATCCAGGCAGAAATGCCATCAACGTGTGTAAATTTGGGGCAAATTGGGGAATATTGAAAATTTTGGAAAAAAGTTGACCCCCGGGTTATCGATTTTTGAAACTGGAGAAAACTTTAAAAGCCCATATCTGTGACAAGGAAGGAGATAGAGAGCTAAAATTTCAGACGCAGCATCCAGGCAGAAATGCCATCAATGTGTGTAAATTTGGGGCAAATTGGGGAATATTGAAAATTTTCTAAAAATGTTGACCCGGGTCATCAATTTTTGAAACTGGAGAAAACTTGAAAAGCCCATATCTGTGACAAGGAAGGAGATAGAGAGCTAAAATTTCAGACTCAGCATCCAGACAGAAATGCCATCAATGTGTGTAAATTTGGGGCAAATTGGGGAATATTGAATATTTTCTTAAAAATGTTGACCCGCGGGTCATCGATTCTTGTAACTAGAGAAAACTTGAAAAGCCCATATCTGTGACAAGGAAGGAGATAGAGAGCTAAAATTTCAGACGCAGCATCCAGGCAGAAATGCCATCAATGTGTGTAAATTTGGGGCAAATTGGGGAATATTGAAAATTTTCTAAAAATGTTGACCCGCGGGTCATCGATTCTTGAAATTAGAGAAAACTTGAAAAGCCCATATCTGTGACAAGGAAGGAGAAAGAGAGCTCCAATTTCAGACGCAGCATCCAGGCAGAAATGCCATCAATGTGTGTAAATTTGGGGCAAATTGGGGAATATTGAAAATTTTCTAAAAATGTTGACCCGGGTCAACGATTCTTGTAACTAGAGAAAACTTGAAAAGCCCATGTCTGTGACAAGGAAGGAGATAGAGAGCTAAAATTTCAGACGCAGCATCCAGGCAGAAATGCCATCAATGTGTGTAAATTTGGGGCAAATTGGGTAATATTGAAAGTTTTGGAAAAAAGTTGATCCCCGGGTCATCGATTTTTGAAACTGGAGAAAACTTTAAAAGCCCATATCTGTGACAAGGAAGGAGATAGAGAGCTAAAATTTCAGACGCAGCATCCAGGCAGAAATGCCATCAATGTGTGTAAATTTGGGGCAAATTGGGGAATATTGAAAATTTTGGAAAAAAGTTGACCCCCGGGTTATCGATTTTTGAAACTGGAGAAAACTTTAAAAGCCCATATCTGTGACAAGGAAGGAGATAGAGAGCTAAAATTTCAGACGCAGCATCCAGGCAGAAATGCCATCAATGTGTGTAAATTTGGGGCAAATTGGGGAATATTGAAAATTTTCTAAAAATGTTGACCCGGGTCATCAATTTTTGAAACTGGAGAAAACTTGAAAAGCCCATATCTGTGACAAGGAAGGAGATAGAGAGCTAAAATTTCAGGCGCAGCATCCAGGCAGAAATGCCATCAATGTGTGTAAATTTGGGGCAAATTGGGGAATATTGAAAATTTTCTAATAATGTTGACCCGGGTCATCAATTTTTGAAACTGGAGAAAACTTGAAAAGCCCATATCTGTGACAAGAAAGGAGATAGAGAGCTAAAATTTCAGACGCAGCATCCAGGCAGAAATGCCATCAACGTGTGTAAATTTGGGGCAAATTGGGGAATATTGAAAATTTTGGAAAAAAGTTGACCCCCGGGTTATCGATTTTTGAAACTGGAGAAAACTTTAAAAGCCCATATCTGTGACAAGGAAGGAGATAGAGAGCTAAAATTTCAGACGCAGCATCCAGGCAGAAATGCCATCAATGTGTGTAAATTTGGGGCAAATTGGGGAATATTGAAAATTTTCTAAAAATGTTGACCCGGGTCATCAATTTTTGAAACTGGAGAAAACTTGAAAAGCCCATATCTGTGACAAGGAAGGAGATAGAGAGCTAAAATTTCAGGCGCAGCATCCAGGCAGAAATGCCATCAATGTGTGTAAATTTGGGGCAAATTGGGGAATATTGAAAATTTTCTAATAATGTTGACCCGGGTCATCAATTTTTGAAACTGGAGAAAACTTGAAAAGCCCATATCTGTGACAAGAAAGGAGATAGAGAGCTAAAATTTCAGACGCAGCATCCAGGCAGAAATGCCATCAACGTGTGTAAATTTGGGGCAAATTGGGGAATATTGAAAATTTTGGAAAAAAGTTGACCCCCGGGTCATCGATTTTTGAAACTGGAGAAAACTTTAAAAGCCCATATCTGTGACAAGGAAGGAGATAGAGAGCTAAAATTTCAGACTCAGCATCCAGACAGAAATGCCATCAATGTGTGTAAATTTGGGGCAAATTGGGGAATATTGAAAATTTTCTTAAAAATGTTGACCCGCGGGTCATCGATTCTTGTAACTAGAGAAAACTTGAAAAGCCCATATCTGTGACAAGGAAGGAGAAAGAGAGCTCCAATTTCAGACGCAGCATCCAGGCAGAAATGCCATCAATGTGTGTAAATTTGGGGCAAATTGGGGAATATTGAAAATTTTCTAAAAATGTTGACCCGGGTCAACGATTCTTGTAACTAGAGAAAACTTGAAAAGCCCATGTCTGTGACAAGGAAGGAGATAGAGAGCTACAATTTCAGACGCAGCATCCAGGCAGAAATGCCATCAATGTGTGTAAATATGGGGCAAATTGGGGAATATTGAAAATTTTGGAAAAAAGTTGACCCCCGGGTCATCGATTTTTGAAACTGGAGAAAACTTTAAAAGCCCATATCTGTGACAAGGAAGGAGATAGAGAGCTAAAATTTCAGACGCAGCATCCAGGCAGAAATGCCATCAATGTGTGTAAATTTGGGGCAAATTGGGTAATATTGAAAGTTTTGGAAAAAAGTTGATCCCCGGGTCATCGATTTTTGAAACTGGAGAAAACTTTAAAAGCCCATATCTGTGACAAGGAAGGAGATAGAGAGCTAAAATTTCAGACGCAGCATCCAGGCAGAAATGCCATCAATGTGTGTAAATTTGGGGCAAATTGGGGAATATTGAAAATTTTGGAAAAAAGTTGACCCGGGTCATCGATTCTTGTAACTAGAGAAAACTTGAGAAGCCCATGTCTGTGACAAGGACGGAGATAGAGAGCTACAATTCCAGACGCAGCATCCAGGCAGAAATGCCATCAATGTGTGTAAATTTGGGGCAAATTGGGGAATATTGAAAATTTTCTAAAAATGTTGACCAGGGTCATCAATTTTTGAAACTGGAGAAAACTTTTAAAGCCCATATCTGTGACAAGGAAGGAGATAGAGAGCTAAAATTTCAGGCGCAGCATCCAGGCAGAAATGCCATCAATGTGTGTAAATTTGGGGCAAATTGGGTAATATTGAAAGTTTTGGAAAAAAGTTGATCCCCGGGTCATCGATTTTTGGAACTGGAGAAAACTTTAAAAGCCCATATCTGTGACAAGGAAGGAGATATAGAGCTAAAATTTCAGACGCAGCATCCAGGCAGAAATGCCATCAATGTGTGTAAATTTGGGGCAAATTGGGGAATATTGAAAATTTTCTAAAAATGTTGACCCGGGTCATCGATTCTTGTAACTAGAGAAAACTTGAAAAGCCCATGTCTGTGACAAGGAAGGAGATAGAGAGCTACAATTTCAGACGCAGCATCCAGGCAGAAATGCCATCAATGTGTGTAAATTTGGGGAAAATTGGGGAATATTGAAAATTTCCTAAAAATGTTGACCCGGGTCATCGATTCTTGTAAGTAGAGAAAACTTGAAAAACCCATGTCTGTGACAAGGAAGGAGATAGAGAGCTACAATTTCAGGCGCAGCATCCAGGCAGAAATGCCATCAATGTGTGTAAATTTGGGGCAAATTGGGGAATATTGAAAATTTTCTAAAAATGTTGACCCGGGTCATCAATTTTTGAAACTGGAGAAAACTTGAAAAGCCCATATCTGTGACAAGGAAGGATATAGAGAGCTACAATTTCAGACGCAGCATCCAGGCAGAAATGCCATCAATGTGTGTAAATTTGGGGCAAATTGGGGAATATTGAAAATTTTGGAAAAAAGTTGACCCCCTGGTCATCGATTTTTGAAACTGGAGAAAACTTTAAAAGCCCATATCTGTGACAAGGAAGGAGATATAGAGCTAAAATTTCAGACGCAGCATCCAGGCAGAAATGCCATCAATGTGTGTAAATTTGGGGCAAATTGGGGAATATTGAAAATTTTCTAAAAATGTTGACCCGGGTCATCGATTCTTGTAACTAGAGAAAACTTGAAAAGCCCATGTCTGTGACAAGGAAGGAGATAGAGAGCTACAATTTCAGACGCAGCATCCAGGCAGAAATGCCATCAATGTGTGTAAATTTGGGGCAAATTGGGGAATATTGAAAATTTTCTAAAAATGTTGACCCGGGTCATCAATTTTTGAAACTGGAGAAAACTTGAAAAGCCCATATCTGTGACAAGGAAGGAGATAGAGAGCCGAAATTTCAGGCGCAGCATCCAGGCAGAAATGCCATCAATGTTTGTAAATTTGGGGCAAATTGGGGAATATTGAAAATTTTCTAATAATGTTGACCCGGGTCATCAATTTTTGAAACTGGAGAAAACTTGAAAAGCCCATATCTGTGACAAGAAAGGAGATAGAGAGCTAAAATTTCAGACGCAGCATCCAGGCAGAAATGCCATCAACGTGTGTAAATTTGGGGCAAATTGGGGAATATTGAAAATGTTCTAAAAAAGTTGACCCCCTGGTCATCGATTTTTGAAACTGGAGAAAACTTTAAAAGCCCATATCTGTGACAAGGAAGGAGATAGAGAGCTAAAATTTCAGACTCAGCATCCAGACAGAAATGCCATCAATGTGTGTAAATTTGGGGTAAATTTGGGAATATTGAAAATTTTCTTAAAAATGTTGACCCGCGGGTCATCGATTCTTGTAACTAGAGAAAACTTGAAAAGCCCATATCTGTGACAAGGAAGGAGATAGAGAGCTACAATTTCAGACGCAGCATCCAGGCAGAAATGCCATCAATGTGTGTAAATTTGGGGCAAATTGGGGAATATTGAAAATTTTCTAAAAATGTTGACCCGGGTCATCGATTCATCAATTTTCCAAACTGGAGAAAACTTGAAAAGCCCATATCTGTGACAACGAACGAGATAGAGAGCTAAAATTTCAGACGCAGCATCCAGGCAGACATGCCATCAATGTGTGTAAATTTGGGGCAAATTGGGGAATATTGAAAATTTTCTAAAAATGTTGACCCGGGTCATCGATTCTTGTAACTAGAGAAAACTTGAAATGCCCATGTCTGTGACAAGGAAGGAGATAGAGAGCTACAATTTCAGACGCAGCATCCAGGCAGAAATGCCATCAATGTGTGTAAATTTGGGGCAAATTGGGGAATATTGAAAATTTTGGAAAAAAGTTGACCCCGGTCATCGATTCTTGTAAGTAGAGAAAACTTGAAAAGCCCATGTCTGTGACAAGGAAGGAGATAGAGAGCTACAATTTCAGGCGCAGCATCCAGGCAGAAATGCCATCAATGTGTGTAAATTTGGGGCAAATTGGGGAATATCGAAAATTTTCCACAAATGTTGACCCGGGTCATCAATTTTTGAAACTGGAGAAAACTTGAAAAGCCCATGTCTGTGACAAGGAAGGAGATAGAGAGCTAAAATTTCAGGCGCAGCATCCAGGCAGAAATGCCATCAATGTGTGTAAATTTGGGGCAAATTGGGGAATATTGAAAATTTTGGAAAAAAGTTGACCCCCGGGTCATCGATTTTTGAAACTGGAGAAAACTTGAAAAGCCCATATCTGTGACAAGGAAGGAGATAGAGAGCTACAATTTCAGACGCAGCATCCAGGCAGAAATGCCATCAATTTGTGTAAATTTGGGACAAATTGGGGAATATTGAAAATTTTCTAAAAATGTTGACCCGGGTCATCGATTCTTGTAACTACAGAAAACTTGAAAAGCCCATGTCTGTGACAAGGAAGGAGATAGAGAGCTAACATTTCAGACGCAGCATCCAGGCAGAAATGCCATCAATGTGTGTAAATTTGGGGCAAATTGGGGAATATTGAAAATTTTCTAAAAATGTTGACCCGGGTCATCAATTTTTGAAACTGGAGAAAACTTGAAAAGCCCATATCTGTGACAAGGAAGGAGATAGAGAGCTAAAATTTCAGGCGCAGCATCCAGGCAGAAATGCCATCAATGTGTGTAAATTTGGGACAAATTGGGGAATATTGAAAATGTTCTAAAAAAGTTGACCCGGGTCATCAATTTTTGAAACTGCAGAAAACTTGAAAAGCCCATATCTGTGACAAGGAAGGAGATAGAGAGCTAAAATTTCAGGCGCAGCATCCAGGCAGAAATGCCATCAATTTGTGTAAATTTGGGACAAATTGGGGGATATTGAAAATTTTCTAAAAATGTTGACCCGCGGGTCATCGATTCTTGTAACTACAGAAAACTTGAAAAGCCCATGTCTGTGACAAGGAAGGAGATAGAGAGCTAAAATTTCAGGCGCAGCATCCAGGCAGAAATGCCATCAATTTGTGTAAATTTGGGGCAAATTGGGGAATATTGAAAATTTTCTAAAAATGTTGACCCGGGTCATCAATTTTTGAAACTGGAGAAAACTTTAAAAGCCCATATCTGTGACAAGGAAGGAGATAGAGAGCTAAAATTTCAGACGCAGCATCCAGGCAGAAATGCCATCAATGTGTGTAAATTTGGGGCAAATTGGGGGATTTTGAAAATTTTCTAAAAATGTTGACCCGCGGGTCATCAATTTTTGAAACTGGAGAAAACTTTAAAAGCCCATATCTGTGACAAGGAAGGAGATAGAGAGCTAAAATTTCAGGCGCAGCATCCAGGCAGAAATGCCATCAATGTGTGTAAATTTGGGGCAAATTGGGTAATATTGAAAGTTTTGGAAAAAAGTTGATCACCGGGTCATCGATTTTTGAAACTGGAGAAAACTTTAAAAGCCCATATCTGTGACAAGGAAGGAGATAGAGAGCTAAAATTTCAGAAGCAGCATCCAGGCAGAAATGCCATCAATGTGTGTAAATTTGGGGCAAATTGGGGAATATTGAAAATTTTCTACAAATGTTGACCCTGGTCATCACTTTTTGAAACTGGAGAAAACTTGAAAAGCCCATATCTGTGACAAGGAAGGAGATAGAGAGCTACAATTTCAGACGCACCATACAGACAGAAATGCCATCAATGTGTGTAAATTTGGGGCAAATTGGGTAATATTGAAAATTTTCTTAAAAATGTTGACCCGCGGGTCATCGATTCTTGTAACTAGAGAAAACTTGAAAAGCCCATGTCTGTGACAAGGAAGGAGATAGAGAGCTAAAATTTCAGACGCAGCATCCAGGCAGAAATGCCATCAATGTGTGTAAATTTGGGGCAAATTGGGGAATATTGAAAATTTTCTAAAAATGTTGACCCGGGTCATCAATTTTTGAAACTGGAGAAAACTTGAAAAGCCCATATCTGTGACAAGGAAGGAGATAGAGAGCTAAAATTTCAGGCGCAGCATCCAGGCAGAAATGCCATCAATGTGTGTAAATTTGGGGCAAATTGGGGAATATTGAAAATTTTCTAAAAATGTTGACCCGGGTCATCGATTCTTGTAACTAGAGAAAACTTGAAAAGCCCATGTCTGTGACAAGGAAGGAGATAGAGAGCTACAATTTCAGACGCAGCATCCAGGCAGAAATGCCATCAATGTGTGTAAATTTGGGGCAAATTGGGGAATATTGAAAATTTTCTAAAAATGTTGACCCGGGTCATCAATTTTTGAAACTGGAGAAAACTTGAAAAGCCCATATCTGTGACAAGGAAGGAGATAGAGAGCCGAAATTTCAGGCGCAGCATCCAGGCAGAAATGCCATCAATGTTTGTAAATTTGGGGCAAATTGGGGAATATTGAAAATTTTCTAATAATGTTGACCCGGGTCATCAATTTTTGAAACTGGAGAAAACTTGAAAAGCCCATATCTGTGACAAGAAAGGAGATAGAGAGCTAAAATTTCAGACGCAGCATCCAGGCAGAAATGCCATCAACGTGTGTAAATTTGGGGCAAATTGGGGAATATTGAAAATGTTCTAAAAAAGTTGACCCCCTGGTCATCGATTTTTGAAACTGGAGAAAACTTTAAAAGCCCATATCTGTGACAAGGAAGGAGATAGAGAGCTAAAATTTCAGACTCAGCATCCAGACAGAAATGCCATCAATGTGTGTAAATTTGGGGTAAATTTGGGAATATTGAAAATTTTCTTAAAAATGTTGACCCGCGGGTCATCGATTCTTGTAACTAGAGAAAACTTGAAAAGCCCATATCTGTGACAAGGAAGGAGATAGAGAGCTACAATTTCAGACGCAGCATCCAGGCAGAAATGCCATCAATGTGTGTAAATTTGGGGCAAATTGGGGAATATTGAAAATTTTCTAAAAATGTTGACCCGGGTCATCGATTCATCAATTTTCCAAACTGGAGAAAACTTGAAAAGCCCATATCTGTGACAACGAACGAGATAGAGAGCTAAAATTTCAGACGCAGCATCCAGGCAGACATGCCATCAATGTGTGTAAATTTGGGGCAAATTGGGGAATATTGAAAATTTTCTAAAAATGTTGACCCGGGTCATCGATTCTTGTAACTAGAGAAAACTTGAAATGCCCATGTCTGTGACAAGGAAGGAGATAGAGAGCTACAATTTCAGACGCAGCATCCAGGCAGAAATGCCATCAATGTGTGTAAATTTGGGGCAAATTGGGGAATATTGAAAATTTTGGAAAAAAGTTGACCCCGGTCATCGATTCTTGTAAGTAGAGAAAACTTGAAAAGCCCATGTCTGTGACAAGGAAGGAGATAGAGAGCTACAATTTCAGGCGCAGCATCCAGGCAGAAATGCCATCAATGTGTGTAAATTTGGGGCAAATTGGGGAATATCGAAAATTTTCCACAAATGTTGACCCGGGTCATCAATTTTGAAACTGGAGAAAACTTGAAAAGCCCATGTCTGTGACAAGGAAGGAGATAGAGAGCTAAAATTTCAGGCGCAGCATCCAGGCAGAAATGCCATCAATGTGTGTAAATTTGGGGCAAATTGGGGAATATTGAAAATTTTGGAAAAAAGTTGACCCCCGGGTCATCGATTTTTGAAACTGGAGAAAACTTGAAAAGCCCATATCTGTGACAAGGAAGGAGATAGAGAGCTACAATTTCAGACGCAGCATCCAGGCAGAAATGCCATCAATTTGTGTAAAATTTGGGACAAATTGGGGAATATTGAAAATTTTCTAAAAATGTTGACCCGGGTCATCGATTCTTGTAACTACAGAAAACTTAAAAAGCCCATGTCTGTGACAAGGAAGGAGATAGAGAGCTAACATTTCAGACGCAGCATCCAGGCAGAAATGCCATCAATGTGTGTAAATTTGGGGCAAATTGGGGAATATTGAAAATTTTCTAAAAATGTTGACCCGGGTCATCAATTTTTGAAACTGGAGAAAACTTGAAAAGCCCATATCTGTGACAAGGAAGGAGATAGAGAGCTAAAATTTCAGGCGCAGCATCCAGGCAGAAATGCCATCAATGTGTGTAAATTTGGGACAAATTGGGGAATATTGAAAATGTTCTAAAAAAGTTGACCCGGGTCATCAATTTTTGAAACTGCAGAAAACTTGAAAAGCCCATATCTGTGACAAGGAAGGAGATAGAGAGCTAAAATTTCAGGCGCAGCATCCAGGCAGAAATGCCATCAATTTGTGTAAATTTGGGACAAATTGGGGGATATTGAAAATTTTCTAAAAATGTTGACCCGCGGGTCATCGATTCTTGTAACTACAGAAAACTTGAAAAGCCCATGTCTGTGACAAGGAAGGAGATAGAGAGCTAAAATTTCAGGCGCAGCATCCAGGCAGAAATGCCATCAATTTGTGTAAATTTGGGGCAAATTGGGGAATATTGAAAATTTTCTAAAAATGTTGACCCGGGTCATCAATTTTTGAAACTGGAGAAAACTTTAAAAGCCCATATCTGTGACAAGGAAGGAGATAGAGAGCTAAAATTTCAGACGCAGCATCCAGGCAGAAATGCCATCAATGTGTGTAAATTTGGGGCAAATTGGGGGATTTTGAAAATTTTCTAAAAATGTTGACCCGCGGGTCATCAATTTTTGAAACTGGAGAAAACTTTAAAAGCCCATATCTGTGACAAGGAAGGAGATAGAGAGCTAAAATTTCAGGCGCAGCATCCAGGCAGAAATGCCATCAATGTGTGTAAAATTGGGGCAAATTGGGTAATATTGAAAGTTTTGGAAAAAAGTTGATCACCGGGTCATCGATTTTTGAAACTGGAGAAAACTTTAAAAGCCCATATCTGTGACAAGGAAGGAGATAGAGAGCTAAAATTTCAGAAGCAGCATCCAGGCAGAAATGCCATCAATGTGTGTAAATTTGGGGCAAATTGGGGAATATTGAAAATTTTCTACAAATGTTGACCCTGGTCATCACTTTTTGAAACTGGAGAAAACTTGAAAAGCCCATATCTGTGACAAGGAAGGAGATAGAGAGCTACAATTTCAGACGCACCATACAGACAGAAATGCCATCAATGTGTGTAAATTTGGGGCAAATTGGGTAATATTGAAAATTTTCTTAAAAATGTTGACCCGCGGGTCATCGATTCTTGTAACTAGAGAAAACTTGAAAAGCCCATGTCTGTGACAAGGAAGGAGATAGAGAGCTAAAATTTCAGACGCAGCATCCAGGCAGAAATGCCATCAATGTGTGTAAATTTGGGGCAAATTGGGGAATATTGAAAATTTTCTAAAAATGTTGACCCGGGTCATCAATTTTTGAAACTGGAGAAAACTTGAAAAGCCCATATCTGTGACAAGGAAGGAGATAGAGAGCTAAAATTTCAGGCGCAGCATCCAGGCAGAAATGCCATCAATGTGTGTAAATTTGGGGCAAATTGGGTAATATTGAAAGTTTTGGAAAAAAGTTGATCCCCGGGTCATCGATTTTTGAAACTGGACAAAACTTTAAAAGCCCATTTCTGTGACAAGGAAGGAGATAGAGAGCTACAATTTCAGGCGCAGCATCCAGGCAGAAATGCCATCAATGTGTTTAAATTTGGGGCAAATTGGGGAATATTGAAAATGTTCTAAAAAAGTTGACCCGGGTCATCAATTTTTGAAACTGCAGAAAACTTGAAAAGCCCATATCTGTGACAAGGAAGGAGATAGAGAGCTAAAATTTCAGGCGCAGCATCCAGGCAGAAATGCCATCAATGTGTGTAAATTTGGGGCAAATTGGGGAATATTGAAAATTTTCTTAAAATGTTGACCCGGGACATAAATTTTTGAAACTGGAGAAAACTTGAAAAGCCCATATCTGTGACAAGGAAGGAGATAGAGAGCTAAAATTTCAGGCGCAGCATCCAGGCAGAAATGCCATCAATTTGTGTAAATTTGGGACAAATTGGGGGATATTGAAAATTTTCTAAAAATGTTGACCCGCGGGTCATCGATTCTTGTAACTACAGAAAACTTGAAAAGCCCATGTCTGTGACAAGGAAGGAGATAGAGAGCTAAAATTTCAGGCGCAGCATCCAGGCAGAAATGCCATCAATTTGTGTAAATTTGGGGCAAATTGGGGAATATTGAAAATTTTCTAAAAATGTTGACCCGGGTCATCAATTTTTGAAACTGGAGAAAACTTTAAAAGCCCATATCTGTGACAAGGAAGGAGATAGAGAGCTAAAATTTCAGGCGCAGCATCCAGGCAGAAATGCCATCAATGTGTGTAAATTTGGGGCAAATTGGGGAATATTGAAAATTTGGAAAAAAGTTGACCCGGGTCATCGATTCTTGTAAGTAGAGAAAACTTGAAAAGCCCATGTCTGTGACAAGGAAGGAGATAGAGAGCTACAATTTCAGGCGCAGCATCCAGGCAGAAATGCCATCAATGTGTGTAAATTTGGGGCAAATTGGGTAATATTGAAAGTTTTGGAAAAAAGTTGATCCCCGGGTCATCGATTTTTGAAACTGGCGAAAACTTTAAAAGCCCATTTCTGTGACAAGGAAGGAGATAGAGAGCTAAAATTTCAGACGCAGCATCCAGGCAGAAATGCCATCAATGTGTGTAAATTTGGGGCAAATTGGGGAATATTGAAAATGTTCTAAAAAAGTTGACCCGGGTCATCAATTTTTGAAACTGCAGAAAACTTGAAAAGCCCATATCTGTGACAAGGAAGGAGATAGAGAGCTAAAATTTCAGGCGCAGCATCCAGGCAGAAATGCCATCAATTTGTGTAAATTTGGGGCAAATTGGGGAATATTGAAAATTTTCTAAAAATGTTGACCCGGGTCACCAATTTTTGAAACTGGAGAAAACTTTAAAAGCCCATATCTGTGACAAGGAAGGAGATAGAGAGCTACAATTTCAGGCGCAGCATCCAGGCAGAAATGCCATCAATGTGTTTAAATTTGGGGCAAATTGGGGAATATTGAAAATGTTCTAAAAAAGTTGACCCGGGTCATCAATTTTTGAAACTGCAGAAAACTTGAAAAGCCCATATCTGTGACAAGGAAGGAGATAGAGAGCTAAAATTTCAGGCGCAGCATCCAGGCAGAAATGCCATCAATGTGTGTAAATTTGGGGCAAATTGGGGAATATTGAAAATTTTCTTAAAATGTTGACCCGGGACATAAATTTTTGAAACTGGAGAAAACTTGAAAAGCCCATATCTGTGACAAGGAAGGAGATAGAGAGCTAAAATTTCAGGCGCAGCATCCAGGCAGAAATGCCATCAATTTGTGTAAATTTGGGACAAATTGGGGGATATTGAAAATTTTCTAAAAATGTTGACCCGCGGGTCATCGATTCTTGTAACTACAGAAAACTTGAAAAGCCCATGTCTGTGACAAGGAAGGAGATAGAGAGCTAAAATTTCAGGCGCAGCATCCAGGCAGAAATGCCATCAATTTGTGTAAATTTGGGGCAAATTGGGGAATATTGAAAATTTTCTAAAAATGTTGACCCGGGTCATCAATTTTTGAAACTGGAGAAAACTTTAAAAGCCCATATCTGTGACAAGGAAGGAGATAGAGAGCTAAAATTTCAGGCGCAGCATCCAGGCAGAAATGCCATCAATGTGTGTAAATTTGGGGCAAATTGGGGAATATTGAAAATTTGGAAAAAAGTTGACCCGGGTCATCGATTCTTGTAAGTAGAGAAAACTTGAAAAGCCCATGTCTGTGACAAGGAAGGAGATAGAGAGCTACAATTTCAGGCGCAGCATCCAGGCAGAAATGCCATCAATGTGTGTAAATTTGGGGCAAATTGGGTAATATTGAAAGTTTTGGAAAAAAGTTGATCCCCGGGTCATCGATTTTTGAAACTGGCGAAAACTTTAAAAGCCCATTTCTGTGACAAGGAAGGAGATAGAGAGCTAAAATTTCAGACGCAGCATCCAGGCAGAAATGCCATCAATGTGTGTAAATTTGGGGCAAATTGGGGAATATTGAAAATGTTCTAAAAAAGTTGACCCGGGTCATCAATTTTTGAAACTGCAGAAAACTTGAAAAGCCCATATCTGTGACAAGGAAGGAGATAGAGAGCTAAAATTTCAGGCGCAGCATCCAGGCAGAAATGCCATCAATTTGTGTAAATTTGGGGCAAATTGGGGAATATTGAAAATTTTCTAAAAATGTTGACCCGGGTCACCAATTTTTGAAACTGGAGAAAACTTTAAAAGCCCATATCTGTGACAAGGAAGGAGATAGAGAGCTAAAATTTCAGACGCAGCATCCAGGCAGAAATGCCATCAATGTGTGTAAATTTGGGGCAAATTGGGGAATATTGAAAGTTTTGGAAAAAAGTTGATCACCGGGTCATCGATTTTTGAAACTGGAGAAAACTTTAAAAGCCCATATCTGTGACAAGGAAGGAGATAGAGAGCTAAAATTTCAGAAGCAGCATCCAGGCAGAAATGCCATCAATTTGTGTAAATTTGGGGCAAATTGGGGAATATTGAAAATTTTCTACAAATGTTGACCCGGGTCATCAATTTTTGAAACTGGAGAAAACTTGAAAAGCCCATATCTGTGACAAGGAAGGAGATAGAGAGCTACAATTTCAGACGCACCATACAGACAGAAATGCCATCAATGTGTGTAAATTTGGGGCAAATTGGGTAATATTGAAAATTTTCTTAAAAATGTTGACCCGCGGGTCATCGATTCTTGTAACTAGAGAAAACTTGAAAAGCCCATGTCTGTGACAAGGAAGGAGATAGAGAGCTAAAATTTCAGACGCAGCATCCAGACATAAATGCCATCAATTTGTGTAAATTTGGGACAAATTGGGGAATATTGAAAATTTTCTAAAAATGTTGACCCGCGGGTCATCGATTCTTGAAACTAGAGAAAACTTGAAAAGCCCATATCTGTGACAAGGAAGGAGATAGAGAGCTAAAATTTCAGACGCAGCATCCAGGCAGAAATGCCATCAATGTGTGTAAATTTGGGGCAAATTGGGGAATATTGAAAATTTTCTAAAAATGTTGACCCCCGGGTCATTTATTCTTGTAAGTAGAGAAAACTTGAAAAGCCCATGTCTGTGACAAGGAAGGAGATAGAGAGCTACAATTTCAGACGCAGCATCCAGGCAGAAATGCCATCAATTTGTGTAAATTTGGGACAAATTGGGGGATATTGAAAATTTTCTAAAAATGTTGACCCGCGGGTCATCGATTCTTGTAACTACAGAAAACTTGAAAAGCCCATGTCTGTGACAAGGAAGGAGATAGAGAGCTACGATTTCAGACGCAGCATCCAGGCAGAAATGCCATCAATGTGTGTAAATTTGGGGCAAATTGGGGAATATTGAAAATTTTCTAAAAATGTTGACCCGCGGGTCATCGATTCTTGTAACTACAGAAAACTTGAAAAGCCCATGTCTGTGACAAGGAAGGAGATAGAGAGCTACGATTTCAGACGCAGCATCCAGGCAGAAATGCCATCAATGTGTGTAAATTTGGGGCAAATTGGGGAATATTGAAAATTTTCTAAAAATGTTGACCCGCGGGTCATCGATTCTTGTAACTACAGAAAACTTGAAAAGCCCATGTCTGTGACAAGGAAGGAGATAGAGAGCTAAAATTTCAGACGCAGCATCCAGGCAGAAATGCCATCAACGTGTGTAAATTTGGGGCAAATTGGGGAATATTGAAAATTTTGGAAAAAAGTTGACCCCCGGGTCATCGATTTTTGAAACTGGAGAAAACTTGAAAAGCCCATATCTGTGACAAGGAAGGAGATAGAGAGCTAAAATTTCAGACTCAGCATCCAGACAGAAATGCCATCAATGTGTGTAAATTTGGGGCAAATTGGGGAATATTGAAAATTTTCTTAAAAATGTTGACCCGCGGGTCATTGATTCTTGTAACTAGAGAAAACTTGAAAAGCCCATATCTGTGACAAGGAAGGAGATAGAGAGCTAAAATTTCAGACGCAGCATCCAGGCAGAAATGCCATCAATGTGTGTAAATTTGGGGCAAATTGGGGAATATTGAAAATTTTCTAAAAATGTTGACCCGCGGGTCATCGATTCTTGAAATTAGAGAAAACTTGAAAAGCCCATATCTGTGACAAGGAAGGAGAAAGAGAGCTCCAATTTCAGACGCAGCATCCAGGCAGAAATGCCATCAATGTGTGTAAATTTGGGGCAAATTGGGGAATATTGAAAATTTTCTAAAAATGTTGACCCGGGTCAACGATTCTTGTAACTAGAGAAAACTTGAAAAGCCCATGTCTGTGACAAGGAAGGAGATAGAGAGCTACAATTTCAGACGCAGCATCCAGGCAGAAATGCCATCAATGTGTGTAAATTTGGGGCAAATTGGGTAATATTGAAAGTTTTGGAAAAAAGTTGATCCCCGGGTCATCGATTTTTGAAACTGGAGAAAACTTTAAAAGCCCATATCTGTGACAAGGAAGGAGATAGAGAGCTAAAATTTCAGACGCAGCATCCAGGCAGAAATGCCATCAATGTGTGTAAATTTGGGGCAAATTGGGGAATATTGAAAATTTTGGAAAAAAGTTGACCCGGGTCATCGATTCTTGTAACTAGAGAAAACTTGAGAAGCCCATGTCTGTGACAAGAACGGAGATAGAGAGCTACAATTCCAGACGCAGCATCCAGGCAGAAATGCCATCAATGTGTGTAAATTTGGGGCAAATTGGGGAATATTGAAAATTTTCTAAAAATGTTGACCCGGGTCATCAATTTTTGAAACTGGAGAAAACTTTTAAAGCCCATATCTGTGACAAGGAAGGAGATAGAGAGCTAAAATTTCAGGCGCAGCATCCAGGCAGAAATGCCATCAATGTGTGTAAATTTGGGGCAAATTGGGTAATATTGAAAGTTTTGGAAAAAAGTTGATCCCCGGGTCATCGATTTTTGGAACTGGAGAAAACTTTAAAAGCCCATATCTGTGACAAGGAAGGAGATATAGAGCTAAAATTTCAGACGCAGCATCCAGGCAGAAATGCCATCAATGTGTGTAAATTTGGGGCAAATTGGGGAATATTGAAAATTTTCTAAAAATGTTGACCCGGGTCATCGATTCTTGTAACTAGAGAAAACTTGAAAAGCCCATGTCTGTGACAAGGAAGGAGATAGAGAGCTACAATTTCAGACGCAGCATCCAGGCAGAAATGCCATCAATGTGTGTAAATTTGGGGAAAATTGGGGAATATTGAAAATTTCCTAAAAATGTTGACCCGGGTCATCGATTCTTGTAAGTAGAGAAAACTTGAAAAACCCATGTCTGTGACAAGGAAGGAGATAGAGAGCTACAATTTCAGGCGCAGCATCCAGGCAGAAATGCCATCAATGTGTGTAAATTTGGGGCAAATTGGGGAATATTGAAAATTTTCTAAAAATGTTGACCCGGGTCATCAATTTTTGAAACTGGAGAAAACTTGAAAAGCCCATATCTGTGACAAGGAAGGATATAGAGAGCTACAATTTCAGACGCAGCATCCAGGCAGAAATGCCATCAATGTGTGTAAATTTGGGGCAAATTGGGGAATATTGAAAATTTTGGAAAAAAGTTGACCCCCTGGTCATCGATTTTTGAAACTGGAGAAAACTTGAAAAGCCCATGTCTGTGACAAGGAAGGAGATAGAGAGCTAAAATTTCAGACTCAGCATCCAGACAGAAATGCCATCAATGTGTGTAAATTTGGGGCAAATTGGGGAATATTGAAAATTTTCTAAAAATGTTGACCCGGGTCATCAATTTTTGAAACTGGAGAAAACTTTAAAAGCCCATATCTGTGACAAGGAAGGAGATAGAGAGCTAAAATTTCAGACGCAGCATCCAGGCAGAAATGCCATCAATGTGTGTAAATTTGGGGCAAATTGGGGAATATTGAAAATTTTCTAAAAATGTTGACCCGGGTCATCAATTTTTGAAACTGGAGAAAACTTGAAAAGCCCATATCTGTGACAAGGAAGGAGATAGAGAGCCGAAATTTCAGGCGCAGCATCCAGGCAGAAATGCCATCAATGTTTGTAAATTTGGGGCAAATTGGGGAATATTGAAAATTTTCTAATAATGTTGACCCGGGTCATCAATTTTTGAAACTGGAGAAAACTTGAAAAGCCCATATCTGTGACAAGAAAGGAGATAGAGAGCTAAAATTTCAGACGCAGCATCCAGGCAGAAATGCCATCAACGTGTGTAAATTTGGGGCAAATTGGGGAATATTGAAAATGTTCTAAAAAAGTTGACCCCCTGGTCATCGATTTTTGAAACTGGAGAAAACTTTAAAAGCCCATATCTGTGACAAGGAAGGAGATAGAGAGCTAAAATTTCAGACTCAGCATCCAGACAGAAATGCCATCAATGTGTGTAAATTTGGGGTAAATTTGGGAATATTGAAAATTTTCTTAAAAATGTTGACCCGCGGGTCATCGATTCTTGTAACTAGAGAAAACTTGAAAAGCCCATATCTGTGACAAGGAAGGAGATAGAGAGCTAAAATTTCAGACGCTGCATCCAGGCAGAAATGCCATCAATGTGTGTAAATTTGAGGCAAATTGGGGAATATTGAAAATTTTCTAAAAATGTTGACCCGCGGGTCATCGATTCTTGAAATTAGAGAAAACTTGAAAAGCCCATATCTGTGACAAGGAAGGAGATAGAGAGCTACAATTTCAGACGCAGCATCCAGGCAGAAATGCCATCAATGTGTGTAAATTTGGGGCAAATTGGGGAATATTGAAAATTTTCTTAAAATGTTGACCCGTGGGTCATCAATTTTTCAAACTGGAGAAAACTTGAAAAGCCCATATCTGTGACAACGAACGAGATAGAGAGCTAAAATTTCAGACGCAGCATCCAGGCAGACATGCCATCAATGTGTGTAAATTTGGGGCAAATTGGGGAATATTGAAAATTTTCTAAAAATGTTGACCCGGGTCATCGATTCTTGTAACTAGAGAAAACTTGAAATGCCCATGTCTGTGACAAGGAAGGAGATAGAGAGCTACAATTTCAGACGCAGCATCCAGGCAGAAATGCCATCAATGTGTGTAAATTTGGGGCAAATTGGGGAATATTGAAAATTTTGGAAAAAAGTTGACCCGGGTCATCGATTCTTGTAAGTAGAGAAAACTTGAAAAGCCCATGTCTGTGACAAGGAAGGAGATAGAGAGCTACAATTTCAGGCGCAGCATCCAGGCAGAAATGCCATCAATGTGTGTAAATTTGGGGCAAATTGGGGAATATCGAAAATTTTCCACAAATGTTGACCCGGGTCATCAATTTTTGAAACTGGAGAAAACTTGAAAAGCCCATGTCTGTGACAAGGAAGGAGATAGAGAGCTAAAATTTCAGGCGCAGCATCCAGGCAGAAATGCCATCAATGTGTGTAAATTTGGGGCAAATTGGGGAATATTGAAAATTTTGGAAAAAAGTTGACCCCCGGGTCATCGATTTTTGAAACTGGAGAAAACTTGAAAAGCCCATATCTGTGACAAGGAAGGAGATAGAGAGCTACAATTTCAGACGCAGCATCCAGGCAGAAATGCCATCAATTTGTGTAAATTTGGGACAAATTGGGGAATATTGAAAATTTTCTAAAAATGTTGACCCGGGTCATCGATTCTTGTAACTACAGAAAACTTGAAAAGCCCATGTCTGTGACAAGGAAGGAGATAGAGAGCTAACATTTCAGACGCAGCATCCAGGCAGAAATGCCATCAATGTGTGTAAATTTGGGGCAAATTGGGGAATATTGAAAATTTTCTAAAAATGTTGACCCGGGTCATCAATTTTTGAAACTGGAGAAAACTTGAAAAGCCCATATCTGTGACAAGGAAGGAGATAGAGAGCTAAAATTTCAGGCGCAGCATCCAGGCAGAAATGCCATCAATGTGTGTAAATTTGGGGCAAATTGGGTAATATTGAAAGTTTTGGAAAAAAGTTGATCCCCGGGTCATCGATTTTTGAAACTGGCGAAAACTTTAAAAGCCCATTTCTGTGACAAGGAAGGAGATAGAGAGCTAAAATTTCAGGCGCAGCATCCAGGCAGAAATGCCATCAATTTGTGTAAATTTGGGACAAATTGGGGGATATTGAAAATTTTCTAAAAATGTTGACCCGCGGGTCATCGATTCTTGTAACTACAGAAAACTTGAAAAGCCCATGTCTGTGACAAGGAAGGAGATAGAGAGCTAAAATTTCAGGCGCAGCATCCAGGCAGAAATGCCATCAATTTGTGTAAATTTGGGGCAAATTGGGGAATATTGAAAATTTTCTAAAAATGTTGACCCGGGTCATCAATTTTTGAAACTGGAGAAAACTTTAAAAGCCCATATCTGTGACAAGGAAGGAGATAGAGAGCTAAAATTTCAGACGCAGCATCCAGGCAGAAATGCCATCAATGTGTGTAAATTTGGGGCAAATTGGGGGATTTTGAAAATTTTGGAAAAAAGTTGATCACCGGGTCATCGATTTTTGAAACTGGAGAAAACTTGAAACGCCCATATCTGTGACAAGAAAGGAGATAGAGAGCTACAATTTCAGACGCAGCATCCAGGCAGAAATGCCATCAATGTGTGTAAATTTGGGGCAAATTGGGGAATATTGAAAATTTTGGAAAAAAGTTGACCCCCGGTCATCGATTTTTGAAACTGGAGACAACTTGAAAAGCCCATATCTGTGACAAGGAAGGAGATAGAGAGCTACAATTTCAGACGCAGCATCCAGGCAGAAATGCCATCAATGTGTGTAAATTTGGGGCAAATTGGGGAATATTGAAAATTTTGGAAAAAAGTTAACCCCCGGGTCATCGATTTTTGAAACTGGAGAAAACTTGAAAAGCCCATATCTGTGACAAGGAAGGAGATAGAGAGCTACAATTTCAGACGCAGCATCCAGGTAGAAATGGCTTCAATTTGTGTTATTTTGGGGCAAATTGGGGAATAGTGAATTTTTGGTGAAAAAGTTGACCCCGCGGTCAATGTTTTTTTCAGCTGAGGAGATAACTTGAAACGCCCATATCTTGGATAAGGAAGGAGTGAGAGAGCTCACATTTCAGACACAGCATCCAGGCTGCAATGGGATGAATTTGTGTTATTTCGGGGCAAATTGGGGAATATTGAATTTTTTGTGAAAAAGTTGACCCCGCGGTCAATGTTTTTTTCAGCTGAGGAGAACTTGAAACGCCCATATCTTGGGCATGGAAGGAGTGAGAGAGCTCACATTTCAGACACAGCATCCAAGCTGCAATGGGATGAATTTGTGTTATTTCGGGGCAAATTGGGGAATATTGAATTTTTTGTGAAAATGTTGACCCCGCGGTCAATGTTTTTTTCAGCTGAGGAGAACTTTAAACGCCCATATCTTGGGCAAGGAAGGAGTTAGAGTGTTCAAATTTTTAGACGCAGCATCCAGGCTGCAATGGCTTCAATTTGTGTTATTTTGGGGCAAATTGGGGAATATTGAATTTTTGGTGAAAAAGTTGACCTCGCGGTCAATGTTTTTATCAGCTGAGGAGATAACTTGAAACGCCCATATCTTGGGCAAGGAAGGAGTTAGAGTGTTAAAATTTTTAGACGCAGCATCCAGGCTGCAATGGCTTCAATTTGTGTTATTTTGGGGCGAATTGGGGAATATTGAATTTTTTGTGAAAATGTTGACCCCGCGGTCAATGTTTTTTTCAGCTGAGGAGAACTTGAAACGCCCATATCTTGGGCAAGGAAGGAGTTAGAGTGTTAAAATTTTTTGACGCAGCATCCAGGCTGCAATGGCTTCAATTTGTGTTATTTCGGGGCAAATTGGGGAATATTGAATTTTTTGTGAAAATGTTGACCCCGCGGTCAATGTTTTTTTCAGCTGAGGAGAACTTGAAACGCCCATATCTTGGGCAAGGAAGGAGTTAGAGTGTTAAAATTTTTTGACGCAGCATCCAGGCTGCAATGGCTTCAATTTGTGTTATTTCGGGGCAAATTGGGGAATATTGAATTTTTTGTGAAAATGTTGACCCCGCGGTCAATGTTTTTTTCAGCTGAGGAGAACTTTAAACGCCCATATCTTGGGCAAGGAAGGAGTTAGAGTGTTCAAATTTTTAGACGCAGCATCCAGGCTGCAATGGCTTCAATTTGTGTTATATCGGGGCAAATTGGGGAATATTGAATTTTTTGTGAAAATGTTGACCCCGCGGTCAATGTTTTTTTCAGCTGAGGAGAACTTTAAACGCCCATATCTTGGGCAAGGAAGGAGTTAGAGTGTTAAAATTTTTAGACGCAGCATCCAGGCTGCAATGGCTTCAATTTGTGTTATTTTGGGGCAAATTGGGGAATATTGAATTTTTGGTGAAAAAGTTGACCTCGCGGTCAATGTTTTTTTCAGCTGAGGAGAACTTGAAACGCCCATATCTTGGGCAAGGAAGGAGTTAGAGTGTTCAAATTTTTAGACGCAGCATCCAGGCTGCAATGGCTTCAATTTGTGCTATTTTGGGGCAAATTGGGGAATAGTGAATTTTTGGTGAAAAAGTTGACCCCGCGGTCAATGTTTTTTTCAGCTGAGGAGATAACTTGAAACGCCCATATCTTGGGCAAGGAAGGAGTTAGAGTGTTCAAATTTTTAGACGCAGCATCCAGGCTGCAATGGCTTCAATTTGTGTTATTTTGGGGCAAATTGGGGAATATTGAATTTTTGGTGAAAAAGTTGACCCCGCGGTCAATGTTTTTTTCAGCTGAGGAGATAACTTGAAACGCCCATATCTAGGATAAGGAAGGAGTGAGAGAGCTCACATTTCAGACACAGTATCCAGGCTGCAATGGCTTCAATTTGTGTTATTTTGGGGCAAATTGGGGAATATTGAATTTTTGGTGAAAAAGTTGACCTCGCGGTCAATGTTTTTTTCAGCTGAGGAGAACTTGAAATGCCCATATCTTGGATAAGGAAGGAGTGAGAGAGCTCACATTTCAGACACAGCATCCAGGCTGCAATGGGATGAATTTGTGTTATTTCGGGGCAAATTGGGGAATATTGAATTTTTTGTGAAAAAGTTGACCCAGCGGTCAATGTTTTTTTCAGCTGAGGAGAACTTGAAACGCCCATATCTTGGATAAGGAAGGAGTGAGAGAGCTCACCTTTCAGACACAGCATCCAAGCTGCAATGGGATGAATTTGTGTTATTTCGGGGCAAATTGGGGAATATTGAATTTTTTGTGAAAATGTTGACCCCGCGGTCAATGTTTTTTTCAGCTGAGGAGATAACTTGAAACGCCCATATCTTGGATAAGGAAGGAGTGAGAGAGCTCACATTTCAGACACAGTATCCAGGCTGCAATGGCTTCAATTTGTGTTATTTTGGGGCAAATTGGGGAATATTGAATTTTTGGTGAAAATGTTGACCCCGCGGTCAATGTTTTTTTTCAACTGGAGATAACTTGAAACGCCCATATCTTGGATGAGGAAGGAGTTAGAGAGCTCACATTTCAGAAACAGCATCCAGGCTGCAATGGCTTCAATTTGTGTTATTTTGGGGCAAATTGGGGAATATTGAATTTTTGGTGAAAATGTTGACCCCGCGGTCAATGTTTTTTTTCAACTGGAGATAACTTGAAACGCCCATATCTTGGATGAGGAAGGAGTTAGAGAGCTCACATTTCAGACACAGCATCCAGGCTGCAATGGCTTCAATTTGTGTTATTTTGGGGCAAATTGGGGAATATTGAATTTTTGGTGAAGAAGTTGAACCCGCGGTCAATGTTTTTTTCAGCTGAGGAGAACTTGAAACTCCCATATCTTGGATAAGGAAGGAGTGAGAGAGCTCACATTTCAGACACAGCATCCAGGCTGCAATGGCTTCAATTTGTGTTATTTTGGGGCAAATAGGGGAATATTGAATTTTTTGTGAAAATGTTGACCCCGCGGTCAATGTTTTTTTCAGCTGAGGAGATAACTTGAAATGCCCATATCTTGGGCATGGAAGGAGTGAGAGAGCTCACATTTCAGACACAGCATCCAGGCTGCAATGGCTTCAATTTGTGTTATTTCGGGGCAAATTGGGGAATATTGATTTTTTGGTGAAAATGTTGACCCCGCGGTCAACGTGTTTTTTCAACTGGAGAAAATTTGAAACGCCCATATCTTGGATAAGGAAGGAGTGAGAGAGCTCACATTTCAGACACAGCATCCAGGCTGCAATGGCTTCAATTAGTGTTATTTTGGGGCAAATTGGGGAATATTGATTTTTTGGTGAAAAAGTTGACCCCGCGGTCAATGTTTTTTTCAGCTGAGGAGATAACTTGAAATGCCCATATCTTGGGCATGGAAGGAGTGAGAGAGCTCACATTTCAGACACAGCATCCAGGCTGCAATGGCTTCAATTTGTGTTATTTTTGGGTAAATTGGGGAATATCGTATTTTTGGTGAAAATGTTGACCCCGCGGTCAATGTTTTTTTCAGCTGAGGAGAACTTGAAACGCCCATATCTTGTTTAAGGAAATAGTGAGAGAGCTCACATTTCAGACACAGCATCCAGGCTGCAATGGCTTCAATTTGTGTTATTTTTGGGTAAATTGGGGAACATTGAATTTTTGGTGAAAATGTTGACCCCGCGGTCAACGTGTTTTTTCAACTGGAGAAAACTTGAAACGCCCATATCTTGGCTAAGGAAGGAGTGAGAGAGCTCACATTTCAGACACAGCATCCAGGCTGCAATGGCTTCAATTTGTGTTATTTTGGGGCAAATTGGGGAATATTGAATTTTTGGTGAAAAAGTTGACCCCGCGGTCAATGTTTTTTTCAGCTGAGGAGAACTTGAAATGCCCATATCTTGGATAAGGAAGGAGTTAGAGAGCTCACATTTCAGACACAGCATCCAGGCTGCAATGGCTTCAATTTGTGTTATTTTGGGGCAAATTGGGGAATATTGAATTTTTGGTGAAAATGTTGACCCCGCGGTCAATGTTTTTTTCAGCTGAGGAGAACTTGAAATGCCCATATCTTGGATAAGGAAGGAGTTAGAGAGCTCACATTTCAGACACAGCATCCAGGCTGCAATGGCTTCAATTTGTGTTATTTTGGGGCAAATTGGGGAAAATTGAATTTTTGGTGAAAAAGTTGACCTCGCGATCAATGTTTTTTTCAGCTGTGGAGATAACTTGAAACGCCCATATCTTGGGCAAGGAAGGAGTTAGAGTGTTAAAATTTTTAGACGCAGCATCCAGGCTGCAATGGCTTCAATTTGTGTTATTTCGGTGCAAATTGGGGAATATTAAATTTTTTGTGAAAATGTTGACCCCGCGGTCAATGTTTTTTTCAGCTGAGGAGAACTTTAAACGGCCATATCTTGGGCAAGGAAGGAGTTACAGTGTTCAAATTTTTAGACGCAGCATCCAGGCTGCAATGGCTTCAATTTGTGTTATTTTGGGGCAAATTGGGGAATATTGAATTTTTGGTGAAAATGTTGACCCCGCGGTCAATGTTTTTTTCAGCTGAGGAGAACTTGAAACGCCCGTATCTTGGGCAAGGAAGGAGTGAGAGAGCTCACATTTCAGACGCAGCATCCAGGCTGCAATGGCTTCAATTTGTGTTATTTTGGGGCAAATTGGGGAATATTGAATTTTTGGTGAAAATGTTGACCCCGCGGTCAACGTGTTTTTTCAACTGGAGAAAACTTGAAACGCCCATATCTTGGATAAGGAAGGAGTGAGAGAGCTCACATTTCAGACACAGCATCCAGGCTGCAATGGCTTCAATTTGTGTTATTTTGGGGCAAATTGGGGAATATTGAATTTTTGGTGAAAATGTTGACCCCGCGGTCAATGTTTTTTTCAGCTGAGGAGAACTTGAAACGCCCATATCTTGGATAAGGAAGGAGTGAGAGAGCTCACATTTCAGACACAGCATCCAGGCTGCAATGGCTTCAATTTGTGTTATTTTGGGGCAAATTGGGGAATATTGATTTTTTGGTGAAAAAGTTGACCCCGCGGTCAATGTTTTTTTCAGCTGAGGAGATAACTTGAAATGCCCATATCTTGGATAAGGAAGGAGTGAGAGAGCTCACATTTCAGACACAGCATCCAGGCTGCAATGGCTTCATTTTGTGTTATTTTGGGGCAAATTGGGGAATATTGAATTTTTGGTGAAAATGTTGACCCCGCGGTCAATGTTTTTTTCAGCTGAGGAGAACTTGAAACGCCCATATCTCGGGCAAGGAAGGAGTTAGAGTGATAAAATTTTTAGACGCAGCATCCAGGCTGCAATGGCTTCAATTTGTGTTATTTCGGGGCAAATTGGGGAATATTGAATTTTTTGTAAAAATGTTGACCTCGCGGTCAATGTTTTTTTCAGCTGAGGAGATAACTTGAAACGCCCATATCTTGGATAAGGAAGGAGTGAGAGAGCTCACATTTCAGACACAGCATCCAGGCTGCAATGGCTTCAATTTGTGTTATTTTGGGGCAAATTGGGGAATATTGAATTTTTGGTGAAAATGTTGACCCCGCGGTCAACGTTTTTTTTCAACTGGAGAAGACTTGAAACGCCCATATCTTGGATAAGGAAGGAGTGAGAGAGCTCACATTTCAGACACAGCATCCAGGCTGCAATGGGATGAATTTGTGTTATTTCGGGGCAAATTGGGGAATATTGAATTTTTGGTGAAAATGTTGACCCCGCGGTCAACGTGTTTTTTCAACTGGAGAAAACTTGAAACGCCCATATCTTGGATAAGGAAGGAGTGAGAGAGCTCACATTTCAGACACAGCATCCAGGCTGCAATGGCTTCAATTTGTGTTATTTTTGGGTAAATTGGGGAATATTGAATTTTTGGTGAAAATGTTGACCCCGCGGTCAACGTGTTTTTTCAACTGGAGAAAACTTGAAACGCCCATATCTTGGCTAAGGAAGGAGTGAGAGAGCTCACATTTCAGACACAGCATCCAGGCTGCAATGGCTTCAATTTGTGTTATTTTGGGGCAAATTGGGGAATATTGAATTTTTGGTGAAAAAGTTGACCCCGCGGTCAATGTTTTTTTCAGCTGAGGAGAACTTGAAATGCCCATATCTTGGATAAGGAAGGAGTTAGAGAGCTCACATTTCAGACACAGCATCCAGGCTGCAATGGCTTCAATTTGTGTTATTTTGGGGCAAATTGGGGAATATTGAATTTTTGGTGAAAATGTTGACCCCGCGGTCAATGTTTTTTTCAGCTGAGGAGAACTTGAAATGCCCATATCTTGGATAAGGAAGGAGTTAGAGAGCTCACATTTCAGACACAGCATCCAGGCTGCAATGGCTTCAATTTGTGTTATTTTGGGGCAAATTGGGGAAAATTGAATTTTTGGTGAAAAAGTTGACCTCGCGATCAATGTTTTTTTCAGCTGTGGAGATAACTTGAAACGCCCATATCTTGGGCAAGGAAGGAGTTAGAGTGTTAAAATTTTTAGACGCAGCATCCAGGCTGCAATGGCTTCAATTTGTGTTATTTCGGTGCAAATTGGGGAATATTGAATTTTTTGTGAAAATGTTGACCCCGCGGTCAATGTTTTTTTCAGCTGAGGAGAACTTTAAACGGCCATATCTTGGGCAAGGAAGGAGTTACAGTGTTCAAATTTTTAGATGCAGCATCCAGGCTGCAATGGCTTCAATTTGTGTTATTTTGGGGCAAATTGGGGAATATTGATTTTTTGGTGAAAATGTTGACCCCGCGGTCAATGTTTTTTTCAGCTGAGGAGAACTTGAAACGCCCATATCTTGGGCAAGGAAGGAGTGAGAGAGCTCACATTTCAGACACAGCATCCAGGCTGCAATGGCTTCAATTTGTGTTATTTTTGGGTAAATTGGGGAATATTGAATTTTTGGTGAAAATGTTGACCCCGCGGTCAACGTTTTTTTTCAACTGGAGAAGACTTGAAACGCCCATATCTTGGATAAGGAAGGAGTGAGAGAGCTCACATTTCAGACACAGCATCCAGGCTGCAATGGGATGAATTTGTGTTATTTCGGGGCAAATTGGGGAATATTGAATTTTTGGTGAAAATGTTGACCCCGCGGTCAACGTGTTTTTTCAACTGGAGAAAACTTGAAACGCCCATATCTTGGATAAGGAAGGAGTGAGAGAGCTCACATTTCAGACACAGCATCCAGGCTGCAATGGCTTCAATTTGTGTTATTTTGGGGCAAATTGGGGAATATTGATTTTTTGGTGAAAAAGTTGACCCCGCGGTCAATGTTTTTTCAGCTGAGGAGATAACTTGAAATGCCCATATCTTGGATAAGGAAGGAGTGAGAGAGCTCACATTTCAGACACAGCATCCAGGCTGCAATGGCTTCATTTTGTGTTATTTTGGGGCAAATTGGGGAATATTGAATTTTTGGTGAAAATGTTGACCCCGCGGTCAATGTTTTTTTCAGCTGAGGAGAACTTGAAACGCCCATATCTCGGGCAAGGAAGGAGTTAGAGTGTTAAAATTTTTAGACGCAGCATCCAGGCTGCAATGGCTTCAATTTGTGTTATTTCGGGGCAAATTGGGGAATATTGAATTTTTTGTGAAAATGTTGACCTCGCGGTCAATGTTTTTTTCAGCTGAGGAGATAACTTGAAACGCCCATATCTTGGATAAGGAAGGAGTGAGAGAGCTCACATTTCAGACACAGCATCCAGGCTGCAATGGCTTCAATTTGTGTTATTTTGGGGCAAATTGGGGAATATTGAATTTTTGGTGAAGAAGTTGACCCCGCGGTCAATGTTTTTTTCAGCTGAGGAGCACTTGAAACGCCCATATCTTGGATAAGGAAGGAGTGAGAGAGCTCACATTTCAGACACAGCATCCAGGCTGCAATGGCTTCAATTTGTGTTATTTCGGGGCAAATTGGGGAATATTGAATTTTTTGTGAAAATGTTGACCCCGCGGTCAATGTTTTTTTCAGCTGAGGAGAACTTGAAACGCCCATATCTTGGGCAAGGAAGGAGTTAGAGAGCTCACATTTCAGACACAGCATCCAGGCTGCAATGGCTTCAATTTGTGTTATTTCGGGGCAAATTGGGGAATATTGAATTTTTGGTGAAAATGTTGACCCCGCGGTCAATGTTTTTTTCAGCTGAGGAGAACTTGAAACGCCCATATCTTGGATAAGGAAGGAGTGAGAGAGCTCACATTTAAGACACAGCATCCAGGCTGCAATGGCATCAATTTGTGTTATTTTGGGGCAAAATGGGGAATATTAAATTTGTGGTGAAAATGTTGACCCCGCGGTCAATGTTTTTTTCAGCTGAGGAGAACTTGAAACGCCCATATCTTGGGCACGGAAGGAGTTAGAGTGTTAAAATTTTTAGACGCAGCATCCAGGCTGCAATGGGATGAATTTGTGTTATTTAGGGGCAAATTGAGGAATATTGAATTTTTGGTGAAAATGTTGACCCCGCGGTTAATGTTTTTTTTCAACTGGAGAAAACTTGAAACGCCCATATCTTGGATAAGGAAGGAGTTAGAGAGTTAAAATTTTTAGACGCAGTATCCAGGCTGCAATGGCTTCAATTTGTGTTATTTTGGGGCAAATTGGGGAATATTGAATTTTTGGTGAAAATGTTGACCCCGCGGTCAATGTTTTTTTCAGCTGAGGAGAACTTGAAACGCCCATATCTCGGGCAAGGAAGGAGTTAGAGTGTTAAAATTTTTAGACGCAGCATCCAGGCTGCAATGGCTTCAATTTGTGTTATTTCGGGGCAAATTGGGGAATATTGAATTTTTTGTGAAAATGTTGACCCCGCGGTCAATGTTTTTTTCAGCTGAGGAGCACTTGAAACGCCCATATCTTGGATAAGGAAGGAGTGAGAGAGCTCACATTTCAGACACAGCATCCAGGCTGCAATGGCTTCAATTTGTGTTATTTCGGGGCAAATTGGGGAATATTGAATTTTTTGTGAAAATGTTGACCCCGCGGTCAATGTTTTTTTCAGCTGAGGAGAACTTGAAACGCCCATATCTTGGGCAAGGAAGGAGTTAGAGAGCTCACATTTCAGACACAGCATCCAGGCTGCAATGGCTTCAATTTGTGTTATTTCGGGGCAAATTGGGGAATATTGAATTTTTGGTGAAAATGTTGACCCCGCGGTTAATGTTTTTTTTCAACTGGAGAAAACTTGAAACGCCCATATCTTGGATAAGGAAGGAGTTAGAGAGTTAAAATTTTTAGACGCAGTATCCAGGCTGCAATGGCTTCAATTTGTGTTATTTTGGGGCAAATTGGGGAATATTGAATTTTTGGTGAAAATGTTGACCCCGCGGTCAATGTTTTTTTTCAACTGGAGATAACTTGAAACGCCCATATCTTGGATGAGGAAGGAGTGAGAGAGCTCACATTTCAGACACAGCATCCAGGCTGCAATGGCTTCAATTTGTGTTATTTTGGGGCAAATTGGGGAATATTGAATTTTTGGTGAAAATGTTGACCCCGCAGTCAATGTTTTTTTCAGCTGAGGAGAACTTGAAACGCCCATATCTTGGATAAGTTAGGAGTGAGAGAGCTCACATTTCAGACACAGCATCCAGGCTGCAATGGGATGAATTTGTGTTATTTCGGGGCAAATTGGGGAATATTGAATTTTTGGTGAAACAGTTGACCCCGCGGTCAACGTTTTTTTTCAACTGGAGAAAACTTGAAACGCCCATATCTTGGATAAGGAAGGAGTTAGAGTGTTAAAATTTTTAGACGCAGCATCCAGGCTGCAATGGCTTCAATTTGTGTTATTTCGGGGCAAATTGGGGAATATTGAATTTTTTGTGAAAATGTTGACCCCGCGGTCAATGTTTTTTTCAGCTGAGGAGCACTTGAAACGCCCATATCTTGGATAAGGAAGGAGTGAGAGAGCTCACATTTCAGACACAGCATCCAGGCTGCAATGGCTTCAATTTGTGTTATTTCGGGGCAAATTGGGGAATATTGAATTTTTTGTGAAAATGTTGACCCCGCGGTCAATGTTTTTTTCAGCTGAGGAGAACTTGAAACGCCCATATCTTGGGCAAGGAAGGAGTTAGAGAGCTCACATTTCAGACACAGCATCCAGGCTGCAATGGCTTCAATTTGTGTTATTTCGGGGCAAATTGGGGAATATTGAATTTTTGGTGAAAATGTTGACCCCGCGGTCAATGTTTTTTTTCAACTGGAGATAACTTGAAACGCCCATATCTTGGATGAGGAAGGAGTGAGAGAGCTCACATTTCAGACACAGCATCCAGGCTGCAATGGCTTCAATTTGTGTTATTTTGGGGCAAATTGGGGAATATTGAATTTTTGGTGAAAATGTTGACCCCGCAGTCAATGTTTTTTTCAGCTGAGGAGAACTTGAAACGCCCATATCTTGGATAAGTTAGGAGTGAGAGAGCTCACATTTCAGACACAGCATCCAGGCTGCAATGGGATGAATTTGTGTTATTTTGGGGCAAATTGGGGAATATTGAATTTTTGGTGAAACAGTTGACCCCGCGGTCAACGTTTTTTTTCAACTGGAGAAAACTTGAAACGCCCATATCTTGGATAAGGAAGGAGTTAGAGTGTTAAAATTTTTAGACGCAGCATCCAGGCTGCAATGGCTTCAATTTGTGTTATTTCGGGGCAAATTGGGGAATATTGAATTTTTTGTGAAAATGTTGACCTCGCGGTCAATGTTTTTTTCAGCTGAGGAGATAACTTGAAACGCCCATATCTTGGATAAGGAAGGAGTGAGAGAGCTCACATTTCAGACACAGCATCCAGGCTGCAATGGCTTCAATTTGTGTTATTTTGGGGCAAATTGGGGAATATTGAATTTTTGGTGAAAATGTTGACCCCGCGGTCAATGTTTTTTTCAGCTGAGGAGAACTTGAAACGCCCATATCTTGGATAAGGAAGGAGTGAGAGAGCTCACATTTCAGACACAGCATCCAGGCTGCAATGGCTTCAATTTGTGTTATTTTGGGGCAAATTGGGGAATATTGATTTTTTGGTGAAAAAGTTGACCCCGCGGTCAATGTTTTTTTCAGCTGAGGAGATAACTTGAAATGCCCATATCTTGGATAAGGAAGGAGTGAGAGAGCTCACATTTCAGACACAGCATCCAGGCTGCAATGGCTTCATTTTGTGTTATTTTGGGGCAAATTGGGGAATATTGAATTTTTGGTGAAAATGTTGACCCCGCGGTCAATGTTTTTTTCAGCTGAGGAGAACTTGAAACGCCCATATCTCGGGCAAGGAAGGAGTTAGAGTGTTAAAATTTTTAGACGCAGCATCCAGGCTGCAATGGCTTCAATTTGTGTTATTTCGGGGCAAATTGGGGAATATTGAATTTTTTGTGAAAATGTTGACCTCGCGGTCAATGTTTTTTTCAGCTGAGGAGAACTTGAAACGCCCATATCTTGGATAAGGAAGGAGTGAGAGAGTTAAAATTTTTAGACGCAGTATCCAGGCTGCAATGGCTTCAATTTGTGTTATTTTGGGGCAAATTGGGGAATATTGAATTTTTGGTGAAAATGTTGACCCCGCGGTCAATGTTTTTTTTCAACTGGAGATAACTTGAAACGCCCATATCTTGGATGAGGAAGGAGTGAGAGAGCTCACATTTCAGACACAGCATCCAGGCTGCAATGGCTTCAATTTGTGTTATTTTGGGGCAAATTGGGGAATATTGAATTTTTGGTGAAAATGTTGACCCCGCAGTCAATGTTTTTTTCAGCTGAGGAGAACTTGAAACGCCCATATCTTGGATAAGGAAGGAGTGAGAGAGCTCACATTTCAGACACAGCATCCAGGCTGCAATGGGATGAATTTGTGTTATTTCGGGGCAAATTGGGGAATATTGAATTTTTGGTGAAAAAGTTGAAACCGCGATCAATGTTTTTTTCAGCTGTGTATATAACTTGAAACGCCCATATCTTGGGCAAGTAAGGAGTGAGAGTGTTAAAATTTTTAGACGCAGCATCCAGGCTGCAATGGCTTAGTTTGTGTTATTTTGGGGCAAATTGGGGAAAATTGAATTTTTGGTGAAAAAGTTGACCTCGCGATCAATGTTTTTTTCAGCTGTGGAGATAACTTGAAACGCCCATATCTTGGGCAAGGAAGGAGTTAGAGTGTTAAAATTTTTAGACGCAGCATCCAGGCTGCAATGGCTTCAATTTGTGTTATTTCGGTGCAAATTGGGGAATATTGAATTTTTTGTGAAAATGTTGACCCCGCGGTCAATGTTTTTTTCAGCTGAGGAGAACTTTAAACGCCCATATCTTGGGCAAGGAAGGAGTTAGAGTGTTCAAATTTTTAGACGCAGCATCCAGGCTGCAATGGCTTCAATTTGTGTTATTTTGGGGCAAATTGGGGAATATTGAATTTTTGGTGAAAATGTTGACCCCGCGGTCAATGTTTTTTTCAGCTGAGGAGAACTTGAAACGCCCGTATCTTGGGCAAGGAAGGAGTGAGAGAGCTCACATTTCAGACACAGCATCCAGGCTGCAATGGCTTCAATTTGTGTTATTTTGGGGCAAATTGGGGAATATTGAATTTTTGCTGAAAAAGTTGACCCCGCGGTCAATGTTTTTTTCAGCTGAGGAGATAACTTGAAACGCCCATATCTTGGGCAAGGAAGGAGTTAGAGAGCTCACATTTCAGACACAGCATCCAGGCTGCAATGGCTTCAATTTGTGTTATTTTGGAGCAAATTGGGGAATATTGAATTTTTGGTGAAAATGTTCACCCCGCGGTCAATGTTTTTTTCTGCTGAGGAGATAACTTGAAACGCCCGTATCTTGGGCAAGGAAGGAGTGAGAGAGCTCACATTTCAGACACAGCATCCAGGCTGCAATGGCTTCAGTTTGTGTTATTCTGGGGCAAATTGGGGAATATTGAATTTTTGGTGAAAAAGTTGACCTCGCGGTCAATGTTTTTTTCAGCTGAGGAGAACTTGAAACGCCCATATCTTGGGCAAGGAAGGAGTTAGAGAGCTCACATTTCAGACACAGCATCCAGGCTGCAATGGCTTCAATTAGTGTTATTTTGGGGCAAATTGGGGAATATTGAATTTTTGGTGAAAAAGTTGACCCTCGCGGTCAATGTTTTTTTCAGCTGAGGAGATAACTTGAAATGCCCATATCTTGGATAAGGAAGGAGTGAGAGAGCTCACATTTCAGACACAGCATCCAGGCTGCAATGGCTTCAATTTGTGTTATTTTGGGGCAAATTGGTGAATATTGAATTTTTGGTGAAAATGTTGACCCCGCGGTCAATGTCTTTTTCAGCTGAGGAGATAACTTGAAACGCCCATATCTTGGGCATGGAAGGAGTGAGAGAGCTTAAATTTCAGACACAGCATCCAGGCTGCAATGGCTTCAATTTGTGTTATTTTGGGGCAAATTGGGGAATATTGAATTTTTGGTGAAAATGTTGACCCCGCAGTCAATGTTTTTTTCAGCTGAGGAGATAACTCGAAACGCCCATATCTTGGGCATGGAAGGAGTGAGAGAGCTTAAATTTCAGACACAGCATCCAGGCTGCAATGGCTTCAATTTGTGTTATTTTGGGGCAAATTGGTGAATATTGAATTTTTGGTGAAAATGTTGACCCCGCGGTCAATGTTTTTTTCAGCTGAGGAGATAACTCGAAACGCCCATATCTTGGGCATGGAAGGAGTGAGAGAGCTTAAATTTCAGACACAGCATCCAGGCTGCAATGGCTTCAATTTGTGTTATTTTGGGGCAAATTGGTGAATATTGAATTTTTGGTGAAAATGTTGACCCCGCGGTCAATGTTTTTTTCAGCTGAGGAGAACTTGAAATGCCCATATCTTGGGCAAGGAAGGAGTTAGAGTGTTAAAATTTTTAGACGCAGCATCCAGGCTGCAATGGCTTCAATTTGTGTTATTTCGGTGCAAATTGGGGAATATTGAATTTTTTGTGAAAATGTTGACCCCGCGGTCAATGTTTTTTTCAGCTGAGGAGAACTTTAAACGCCCATATCTTGGGCAAGGAAGGAGTTAGAGTGTTCAAATTTTTAGACGCAGCATCCAGGCTGCAATGGCTTCAATTTGTGTTATTTTGGGGCAAATTGGGGAATATTGAATTTTTGGTGAAAATGTTGACCCCGCGGTCAATGTTTTTTTCAGCTGAGGAGAACTTGAAACGCCCGTATCTTGGGCAAGGAAGGAGTGAGAGAGCTCACATTTCAGACACAGCATCCAGGCTGCAATGGCTTCAATTTGTGTTATTTTGGGGCAAATTGGGGAATATTGAATTTTTGGTGAAAAAGTTGACCCCGCGGTCAATGTTTTTTTCAGCTGAGGAGATAACTTGAAACGCCCATATCTTGGGCAAGGAAGGAGTTAGAGAGCTCACATTTCAGACACAGCATCCAGGCTGCAATGGCTTCAATTTGTGTTATTTTGGAGCAAATTGGGGAATATTGAATTTTTGGTGAAAATGTTCACCCCGCGGTCAATGTTTTTTTCTGCTGAGGAGATAACTTGAAACGCCCGTATCTTGGGCAAGGAAGGAGTGAGAGAGCTCACATTTCAGACACAGCATCCAGGCTGCAATGGCTTCAGTTTGTGTTATTTTGGGGCAAATTGGGGAATATTGAATTTTTGGTGAAAAAGTTGACCTCGCGGTCAATGTTTTTTTCAGCTGAGGAGAACTTGAAACGCCCATATCTTGGGCAAGGAAGGAGTTAGAGAGCTCACATTTCAGACACAGCATCCAGGCTGCAATGGCTTCAATTTGTGTTATTTTGGGGCAAATTGGGGAATATTGAATTTTTGGTGAAAATGTTGACCCCGCAGTCAATGTTTTTTTCAGCTGAGGAGATAACTCGAAACGCCCATATCTTGGGCATGGAAGGAGTGAGAGAGCTTAAATTTCAGACACAGCATCCAGGCTGCAATGGCTTCAATTTGTGTTATTTTCGGGCAAATTGGTGAATATTGAATTTTTGGTGAAAATGTTGACCCCGCGGTCAATGTTTTTTTCAGCTGAGGAGATAACTCGAAACGCCCATATCTTGGGCATGGAAGGAGTGAGAGAGCTTAAATTTCAGACACAGCATCCAGGCTGCAATGGCTTCAATTTGTGTTATTTTGGGGCAAATTGGTGAATATTGAATTTTTGGTGAAAATGTTGACCCCGCGGTCAATGTTTTTTTCAGCTGAGGAGAACTTGAAATGCCCATATCTTGGATAAGGAAGGAGTGAGAGAGCTCACATTTCAGACACAGCATCCAGGCTGCAATGGCTTCAATTTGTGTTATTTTGGGGCAAATTGGGGAATATTGATTTTTTGGTGAAAAAGTTGACCCCGCGGTCAATGTTTTTTTCAGCTGAGGAGATAACTTGAAACGCCCATATCTTGGGCATGGAAGGAGTGAGAGAGCTTAAATTTCAGACACAGCATCCAGGCTGCAATGGCTTCAATTTGTGTTATTTTGGGGCAAATTGGGGAATATTGAATTTTTGGTGAAAATGTTGACCCCGCGGTCAATGTTTTTTTCAGCTGAGGAGAACTTGAAACGCCCATATCTTGGGCAAGGAAGGAGTGAGAGAGCTCACATTTCAGACACAGCATCCAGGCTGCAATGGCTTCAATTTGTGTTAGTTCGGGGCAAATTGGGGAATATTGAATTTTTGGTGAAAATGTTGATCCCGCGGTCAATGTTTTTTTCAGCTGAGGAGAACTTGAAATGCCCATATCTTGGATAAGGAAGGAGTGAGAGAGCTCACATTTCAGACACAGCATCCAGGCTGCAATGGCTTCAATTTGTGTTAGTTCGGGGCAAATTGGGGAATATTGAATTTTTGGTGAAAATGTTGACCCCGCGGTCAACGTGTTTTTTCAACGGGAGAAAACTTGAAACGCCCATATCTTGGATAAGGAAGGAGTGAGAGAGCTCACATTTCAGACACAGCATCCAGGCTGCAATGGCTTCAATTTGTGTTATTTTGGGGCAAATTGGGGAATATTGAATTTTTGGTGAAAAAGTTGACCCCGCGGTCAATGTTTTTTTCAGCTGAGGAGAACTTGAAATGCCCATATCTTTGGCAAGGAAGGAGTTAGAGTGTTCAAATTTTTAGACGCAGCATCCATTCTGCAATGGCTTCAATTTGTGTTATTTTGGGGCAAATTGGGGAATATTGATTTTTTGGTGAAAAAGTTGACCCCGCGGTCAATGTTTTTTTCTGCTGAGGAGAACTTGAAACGCCCATATCTTGGATAAGGAAGGAGTGAGAGAGCTCACATTTCAGACACAGCATCCAGGCTGCAATGGCTTCAATTTGTGTTATTTTGGGGCAAATTGGGGAATATTGATTTTTTGGTGAAAAAGTTGACCCCGCGGTCAATGTTTTTTTCAGCTGAGGAGAACTTGAAATGCCCATATCTTGGGCAAGGAAGGAGTTAGAGTGTTCAAATTTTTAGACGCAGCATCCATTCTGCAATGGCTTCAATTTGTGTTATTTTGGGGCAAATTGGGGAATATTGATTTTTTGGTGAAAAAGTTGACCCCGCGGTCAATGTTTTTTTCTGCTGAGGAGAACTTGAAACGCCCATATCTTGGATAAGGAAGGAGTGAGAGAGCTCACATTTCAGACACAGCATCCAGGCTGCAATGGCTTCAATTTGTGTTATTTTGGGGCAAATTGGGGAATATTGAATTTTTGGTGAAAAAGTTGACCTCGCGGTCAATGTTTTTTTCACCTGAGGAGATAACTTGAAACGCCCGTATCTTGGGCAAGGAAGGAGTGAGAGAGCTCACATTTCAGACACAGCATCCATGCAGAAATGGCTTCAATTTGTGTTATTTCGGGGCAAATTGGGGAATATTGAATTTTTTGTGAAAATGTTGACCCCGCGGTCAACGTGTTTTTTCAACTGGAGAAAACTTGAAACGCCCATATCTTGGATAAGGAAGGAGTGAGAGAGCTCACATTTCAGACACAGCATCCAGGCTGCAATGGCTTCAATTTGTGTTATTTTGGGGCAAATTGGGGAATATTGAATTTTTGGTGAAAAAGTTGACCCCGCGGTCAATGTTTTTTTCAGCTGAGGAGAACTTGAAACGCCCATATCTTGGGCAAGGAAGGAGTGAGAGAGCTTAAATTTCAGATGCAGCATCCAGGCAGAAATGGCATCAATTTGTGTTATTTTGGGGCAAATTGGGGAATATTGAATTTTTGGTGAAAAAGTTGACCTCGCGGTCAATGTTTTTTTCACCTGAGGAGATAACTTGAAACGCCCGTATCTTGGGCAAGGAAGGAGTGAGAGAGCTCATATTTCAGATACAGCATCCAGGCTGCAATGGGATGAATTTGTGTTATTTCGGGGCAAATTGGGGAATATTGAATTTTTGGTGAAAAAGTTGACCCCGCGGTCAATGTTTTTTTCAGCTGAGGAGAACTTGAAATGCCCATATCTTGGATAAGGAAGTAGTGAGAGAGCTCACATTTCAGACACAGCATCCAGGCTGCAATGGCTTCAATTTGTGTTATTTTGGGGCAAATTGGGGAATATTGAATTTTTGGTGAAAATGTTGACCCCGCGGTCAATGTTTTTTTCAGCTGAGGAGAACTTGAAACGCCCATATCTTGGGCAAGGAAGGAGTTAGAGAGCTCACATTTCAGACACAGCATCCAGGCTGCAATGGCTTCAATTTGTGTTATTTTGGGGCAAATTGGGGAATATTGAATTTTTGGTGAAAATGTTGACCCCGCGGTCAACGTGTTTTTTCAACTGGAGAAAACTTGAAACGCCCATATCTTGGATAAGGAAGGAGTGAGAGAGCTCACATTTCAGACACAGCATCCAGGCTGCAATGGCTTCAATTTGTGTTATTTTGGGGCAAATTGGGGAATATTGAATTTTTGGTGAAAAAGTTGACCTCGCAGTCAATGTTTTTTTCAGCTGAGGAGATAACTTGAAACGCCCATATCTTGGGCAAGGAAGGAGTTAGAGTGTTAAAATTTTTAGACGCAGCATCCAGGCTGCAATGGCTTCAATTTGTGTTATTTTGGGGCAAATTGGGGAATATTGAATTTTTGGTGAAAAAGTTGACCCCGCGGTCAATGTTTTTTTCAGCTGAGGAGAACTTGAAATGCCCATATCTTGGATAAGGAAGGAGTGAGAGAGCTCACATTTCAGACACAGCATCCAGGCTGCAATGGCTTCAATTTGTGTTATTTTGGGGCAAATTGGGGAATATTGAATTTTTGGTGAAAATGTTGACCCCGCGGTCAATGTTTTTTTCAGCTGAGGAGAACTTGAAACGCCCATATCTTGGGCAAGGAAGGAGTGAGAGAGCTCACATTTCAGACACAGCATCCAGGCTGCAATGGCTTCAATTTGTGTTAGTTCGGGGCAAATTGGGGAATATTGAATTTTTGGTGAAAATGTTGACCCCGCGGTCAATGTTTTTTTCAGCTGAGGAGAACTTGAAATGCCCATATCTTGGATAAGGAAGGAGTGAGAGAGCTCACATTTCAGACACAGCATCCAGGCTGCAATGGCTTCAATTTGTGTTAGTTCGGGGCAAATTGGGGAATATTGAATTTTTGGTGAAAATGTTGACCCCGCGGTCAACGTGTTTTTTCAACTGGAGAAAACTTGAAACGCCCATATCTTGGATAAGGAAGGAGTGAGAGAGCTCACATTTCAGACACAGCATCCAGGCTGCATTGGCTTCAATTTGTGTTATTTCGGAGCAAATTGGGGAATATTGATTTTTTGGTGAAAAAGTTGACCCCGCGGTCAATGTTTTTTTCAGCTGAGGAGAACTTGAAACGCCCATATCTTGGGCAAGGAAGGAGTTAGAGAGCTCACATTTCAGACACAGCATCCAGGCTGCAATGGCTTCAATTTGTGTTATTTTGGGGCAAATTTGGGAATATTGAATTTTTGGTGAAAATGTTGACCCCGCGGTCAACGTGTTTTTTCAACTGGAGAAAACTTGAAACGCCCATATCTTGGATAAGGAAGGAGTGAGAGAGCTCACATTTCAGACACAGCATCCAGGCTGCAATGGCTTCAATTTGTGTTATTTTGGGGCAAATTTGGGAATATTGAATTTTTGGTGAAAAAGTTGACCTCGCAGTCAATGTTTTTTTCAGCTGAGGAGATAACTTGAAACGCCCATATCTTGGGCAAGGAAGGAGTTAGAGTGTTAAAATTTTTAGACGCAGCATCCAGGCTGCAATGGCTTCAATTTGTGTTATTTTGGGGCAAATTGGGGAATATTGAATTTTTGGTGAAAAAGTTGACCCCGCGGTCAATGTTTTTTTCAGCTGAGGAGAACTTGAAACGCCCATATCTTGGATAAGGAAGGAGTGAGAGAGCTCACATTTCAGACACAGCATCCAGGCTGCAATGGGATGAATTTGTGTTATTTCGGGGCAAATTGGGGAATATTGAATTTTTGGTGAAAAAGTTGACCCCGCGGTCAATGTTTTTTTCAGCTGAGGAGAACTTGAAATGCCCATATCTTGGGCAAGGAAGGAGTTAGAGTGTTCAAATTTTTAGACACAGCATCCAGGCTGCAATGGGATGAATTTGTGTTATTTTGGGGCAAATTGGGGAATATTGAATTTTTGGTGAAAAAGTTGACCTCGCGGTCAATGTTTTTTTCACCTGAGGAGAACTTGAAATGCCCATATCTTGGATAAGGAAGGAGTGAGAGAGCTCACATTTCAGACACAGCATCCAGGCTGCATTGGCTTCAATTTGTGTTATTTTGGGGCAAATTGGGGAATATTGAATTTTTGGTGAAAAAGTTGACCTCGCGGTCAATGTTTTTTTCACCTGAGGAGATAACTTGAAACGCCCGTATCTTGGGCAAGGAAGGAGTGAGAGAGCTCACATTTCAGACACAGCATCCATGCAGAAATGGCTTCAATTTGTGTTATTTCGGGGCAAATTGGGGAATATTGAATTTTTTGTGAAAATGTTGACCCCGCGGTCAATGTTTTTTTCTGCTGAGGAGAACTTGAAACGCCCATATCTTGGATAAGGAAGGAGTGAGAGAGCTCACATTTCAGACACAGCATCCAGGCTGCAATGGCTTCAATTTGTGTTATTTTGGGGCAAATTGGGGAATATTGAATTTTTGGTGAAAAAGTTGACCCCGCGGTCAATGTTTTTTTCAGCTGAGGAGAACTTGAAACGCCCATATCTTGGGCAAGGAAGGAGTGAGAGAGCTTAAATTTCAGATGCAGCATCCAGGCAGAAATGGCATCAATTTGTGTTATTTTGGGGCAAATTGGGGAATATTGAATTTTTGGTGAAAAAGTTGACCTCGCGGTCAATGTTTTTTTCACCTGAGGAGATAACTTGAAACGCCCGTATCTTGGGCAAGGAAGGAGTGAGAGAGCTCACATTTCAGACACAGCATCCATGCAGAAATGGCTTCAATTTGTGTTATTTCGGGGCAAATTGGGGAATATTGAATTTTTTGTGAAAATGTTGACCCCGCGGTCAACGTGTTTTTTCAACTGGAGAAAACTTGAAACGCCCATATCTTGGATAAGGAATGAGTGAGAGAGCTCACATTTCAGACACAGCATCCAGGCTGCATTGGCTTCAATTTGTGTTATTTTGGGGCAAATTGGGGAATATTGAATTTTTGGTGAAAAAGTTGACCTCGCGGTCAATGTTTTTTTCACCTGAGGAGATAACTTGAAACGCCCGTATCTTGGGCAAGGAAGGAGTGAGAGAGCTCATATTTCAGATACAGCATCCAGGCTGCAATGGGATGAATTTGTGTTATTTCGGGGCAAATTGGGGAATATTGAATTTTTGGTGAAAAAGTTGACCCCGCGGTCAATGTTTTTTTCAGCTGAGGAGAACTTGAAATGCCCATATCTTGGATAAGGAAGTAGTGAGAGAGCTCACATTTCAGACACAGCATCCAGGCTGCAATGGCTTCAATTTGTGTTATTTTGGGGCAAATTGGGGAATATTGAATTTTTGGTGAAAATGTTGACCCCGCGGTCAATGTTTTTTTCAGCTGAGGAGAACTTGAAACGCCCATATCTTGGGCAAGGAAGGAGTGAGAGAGCTCACATTTCAGACACAGCATCCAGGCTGCAATGGCTTCAATTTGTGTTATTTTGGGGCAAATTGGGGAATATTGAATTTTTGGTGAAAATGTTGACCCCGCGGTCAACGTGTTTTTTCAACTGGAGAAAACTTGAAACGCCCATATCTTGGATAAGGAAGGAGTGAGAGAGCTCACATTTCAGACACAGCATCCAGGCTGCAATGGCTTCAATTTGTGTTATTTTGGGGCAAATTGGGGAATATTGAATTTTTGGTGAAAAAGTTGACCTCGCAGTCAATGTTTTTTTCAGCTGAGGAGATAACTTGAAACGCCCATATCTTGGGCAAGGAAGGAGTTAGAGTGTTAAAATTTTTAGACGCAGCATCCAGGCTGCAATGGCTTCAATTTGTGTTATTTTGGGGAAAATTGGGGAATATTGAATTTTTGGTGAAAAAGTTGACCCCGCGGTCAATGTTTTTTTCAGCTGAGGAGAACTTGAAACGCCCATATCTTGGATAAGGAAGGAGTGAGAGAGCTCACATTTCAGACACAGCATCCAGGCTGCAATGGGATGAATTTGTGTTATTTCGGGGCAAATTGGGGAATATTGAATTTTTGGTGAAAAAGTTGACCCCGCGGTCAATGTTTTTTTCAGCTGAGGAGAACTTGAAATGCCCATATCTTGGGCAAGGAAGGAGTTAGAGTGTTCAAATTTTTAGACACAGCATCCAGGCTGCAATGGGATGAATTTGTGTTATTTTGGGGCAAATTGGGGAATATTGAATTTTTGGTGAAAAAGTTGACCTCGCGGTCAATGTTTTTTTCACCTGAGGAGAACTTGAAATGCCCATATCTTGGATAAGGAAGGAGTGAGAGAGCTCACATTTCAGACACAGCATCCAGGCTGCATTGGCTTCAATTTGTGTTATTTTGGGGCAAATTGGGGAATATTGAATTTTTGGTGAAAAAGTTGACCTCGCGGTCAATGTTTTTTTCACCTGAGGAGATAACTTGAAACGCCCGTATCTTGGGCAAGGAAGGAGTGAGAGAGCTCACATTTCAGACACAGCATCCATGCAGAAATGGCTTCAATTTGTGTTATTTCGGGGCAAATTGGGGAATATTGAATTTTTTGTGAAAATGTTGACCCCGCGGTCAATGTTTTTTTCTGCTGAGGAGAACTTGAAACGCCCATATCTTGGATAAGGAAGGAGTGAGAGAGCTCACATTTCAGACACAGCATCCAGGCTGCAATGGCTTCAATTTGTGTTATTTTGGGGCAAATTGGGGAATATTGAATTTTTGGTGAAAAAGTTGACCCCGCGGTCAATGTTTTTTTCAGCTGAGGAGAACTTGAAACGCCCATATCTTGGGCAAGGAAGGAGTGAGAGAGCTTAAATTTCAGATGCAGCATCCAGGCAGAAATGGCATCAATTTGTGTTATTTTGGGGCAAATTGGGGAATATTGAATTTTTGGTGAAAAAGTTGACCTCGCGGTCAATGTTTTTTTCACCTGAGGAGATAACTTGAAACGCCCGTATCTTGGGCAAGGAAGGAGTGAGAGAGCTCACATTTCAGACACAGCATCCATGCAGAAATGGCTTCAATTTGTGTTATTTCGGGGCAAATTGGGGAATATTGAATTTTTTGTGAAAATGTTGACCCCGCGGTCAACGTGTTTTTTCAACTGGAGAAAACTTGAAACGCCCATATCTTGGATAAGGAATGAGTGAGAGAGCTCACATTTCAGACACAGCATCCAGGCTGCATTGGCTTCAATTTGTGTTATTTTGGGGCAAATTGGGGAATATTGAATTTTTGGTGAAAAAGTTGACCTCGCGGTCAATGTTTTTTTCACCTGAGGAGATAACTTGAAACGCCCGTATCTTGGGCAAGGAAGGAGTGAGAGAGCTCATATTTCAGATACAGCATCCAGGCTGCAATGGGATGAATTTGTGTTATTTCGGGGCAAATTGGGGAATATTGAATTTTTGGTGAAAAAGTTGACCCCGCGGTCAATGTTTTTTTCAGCTGAGGAGAACTTGAAACGCCCATATCTTGGGCAAGGAAGGAGTGAGAGAGCTCACATTTCAGACACAGCATCCAGGCTGCAATGGCTTCAATTTGTGTTAGTTCGGGGCAAATTGGGGAATATTGAATTTTTGGTGAAAATGTTGACCCCGCGGTCAATGTTTTTTTCAGCTGAGGAGAACTTGAAATGCCCATATCTTGGATAAGGAAGGAGTGAGAGAGCTCACATTTCAGACACAGCATCCAGGCTGCAATGGCTTCAATTTGTGTTAGTTCGGGGCAAATTGGGGAATATTGAATTTTTGGTGAAAATGTTGACCCCGCGGTCAACGTGTTTTTTCAACTGGAGAAAACTTGAAACGCCCATATCTTGGATAAGGAAGGAGTTAGAGTGTTCAAATTTTTAGACGCAGCATCCATTCTGCAATGGCTTCAATTTGTGTTATTTTGGGGCAAATTGGGGAATATTGATTTTTTGGTGAAAAAGTTGACCCCGCGGTCAATGTTTTTTTCTGCTGAGGAGAACTTGAAACGCCCATATCTTGGATAAGGAAGGAGTGAGAGAGCTCACATTTCAGACACAGCATCCAGGCTGCAATGGCTTCAATTTGTGTTATTTTGGGGCAAATTGGGGAATATTGAATTTTTGGTGAAAAAGTTGACCCCGCGGTCAATGTTTTTTTCAGCTGAGGAGAACTTGAAACGCCCATATCTTGGATAAGGAAGGAGTGAGAGAGCTCACATTTCAGACACAGCATCCAGGCTGCAATGGGATGAATTTGTGTTATTTCGGGGCAAATTGGGGAATATTGAATTTTTGGTGAAAAAGTTGACCCCGCGGTCAATGTTTTTTTCAGCTGAGGAGAACTTGAAATGCCCATATCTTGGGCAAGGAAGGAGTTAGAGTGTTCAAATTTTTAGACGCAGCATCCATTCTGCAATGGCTTCAATTTGTGTTATTTTGGGGCAAATTGGGGAATATTGATTTTTTGGTGAAAAAGTTGACCCCGCGGTCAATGTTTTTTTCTGCTGAGGAGAACTTGAAACGCCCATATCTTGGATAAGGAAGGAGTGAGAGAGCTCACATTTCAGACACAGCATCCAGGCTGCAATGGCTTCAATTTGTGTTATTTTGGGGCAAATTGGGGAATATTGAATTTTTGGTGAAAAAGTTGACCCCGCGGTCAATGTTTTTTTCAGCTGAGGAGAACTTGAAACGCCCATATCTTGGGCAAGGAAGGAGTGAGAGAGCTTAAATTTCAGATGCAGCATCCAGGCAGAAATGGCATCAATTTGTGTTATTTTGGGGCAAATTGGGGAATATTGAATTTTTGGTGAAAAAGTTGACCTCGCGGTCAATGTTTTTTTCACCTGAGGAGATAACTTGAAACGCCCGTATCTTGGGCAAGGAAGGAGTGAGAGAGCTCACATTTCAGACACAGCATCCATGCAGAAATGGCTTCAATTTGTGTTATTTCGGGGCAAATTGGGGAATATTGAATTTTTTGTGAAAATGTTGACCCCGCGGTCAACGTGTTTTTTCAACTGGAGAAAACTTGAAACGCCCATATCTTGGATAAGGAAGGAGTGAGAGAGCTCACATTTCAGACACAGCATCCAGGCTGCATTGGCTTCAATTTGTGTTATTTTGGGGCAAATTGGGGAATATTGATTTTTTGGTGAAAAAGTTGACCTCACGGTCAATGTTTTTTTCAGCTGAGGAGAACTTGAAATACCCATATCTTGGGCAAGGAAGGAGTGAGAGAGCTTAAATTTCAGACGCAGCATCCAGGCTGCAATGGCTTCAATTTGTGTTATTTTGGGGCAAATTGGGGAATATTGAATTTTTTGTGAAAATGTTGACCCCGCGGTCAACGTGTTTTTTCAACTGGAGAAAACTTGAAACGCCCATATCTTCGATAAGGAAGGAGTGAGAGAGCTCACATTTCAGACACAGCATCCAGGCTGCAATGGCTTCAATTTGTGTTATTTTGGGGCAAATTGGGGAATATTGAATTTTTGGTGAAAAAGTTGACCCCGCGGTCAATGTTTTTTTCAGCTGAGGAGAACTTGAAACGCCCATATCTTGGATAAGGAAGGAGTGAGAGAGCTCACATTTCAGACACAGCATCCAGGCTGCAATGGGATGAATTTGTGTTATTTCGGGGCAAATTGGGGAATATTGAATTTTTGGTGAAAAAGTTGACCCCGCGGTCAATGTTTTTTTCAGCTGAGGAGAACTTGAAACGCCCATATCTTGGATAAGGAAGGAGTGAGAGAGCTCACATTTCAGACACAGCATCCAGGCTGCATTGGCTTCAATTTGTGTTATTTTGGGGCAAATTGGGGAATATTGAATTTTTGGTGAAAATGTTGACCCCGCGGTCAACGTGTTTTTTCAACTGGAGAAAACTTGAAACGCCCATATCTTGGATAAGGAAGGAGTGAGAGAGCTCACATTTCAGACACAGCATCCAGGCTGCATTGGCTTCAATTTGTGTTATTTCGGAGCAAATTGGGGAATATTGATTTTTTGGTGAAAAAGTTGACCCCGCGGTCAATGTTTTTTTCAGCTGAGGAGAACTTGAAACGCCCATATCTTGGGCAAGGAAGGAGTTAGAGAGCTCACATTTCAGACACAGCATCCAGGCTGCAATGGCTTCAATTTGTGTTATTTTGGGGCAAATTGGGGAATATTGAATTTTTGGTGAAAATGTTGACCCCGCGGTCAACGTGTTTTTTCAACTGGAGAAAACTTGAAACGCCCATATCTTGGATAAGGAAGGAGTGAGAGAGCTCACATTTCAGACACAGCATCCAGGCTGCAATGGCTTCAATTTGTGTTATTTTGGGGCAAATTGGGGAATATTGAATTTTTGGTGAAAAAGTTGACCCCGCGGTCAATGTTTTTTTCAGCTGAGGAGAACTTGAAACGCCCATATCTTGGATAAGGAAGGAGTGAGAGAGCTCACATTTCAGACACAGCATCCAGGCTGCAATGGGATGAATTTGTGTTATTTCGGGGCAAATTGGGGAATATTGAATTTTTGGTGAAAAAGTTGACCCCGCGGTCAATGTTTTTTTCAGCTGAGGAGAACTTGAAATGCCCATATCTTGGGCAAGGAAGGAGTTAGAGTGTTCAAATTTTTAGACGCAGCATCCATTCTGCAATGGCTTCAATTTGTGTTATTTTGGGGCAAATTGGGGAATATTGATTTTTTGGTGAAAAAGTTGACCCCGCGGTCAATGTTTTTTTCTGCTGAGGAGAACTTGAAACGCCCATATCTTGGATAAGGAAGGAGTGAGAGAGCTCACATTTCAGACACAGCATCCAGGCTGCAATGGCTTCAATTTGTGTTATTTTGGGGCAAATTGGGGAATATTGAATTTTTGGTGAAAAAGTTGACCCCGCGGTCAATGTTTTTTTCAGCTGAGGAGAACTTGAAACGCCCATATCTTGGGCAAGGAAGGAGTGAGAGAGCTTAAATTTCAGATGCAGCATCCAGGCAGAAATGGCATCAATTTGTGTTATTTTGGGGCAAATTGGGGAATATTGAATTTTTGGTGAAAAAGTTGACCTCGCGGTCAATGTTTTTTTCACCTGAGGAGATAACTTGAAACGCCCGTATCTTGGGCAAGGAAGGAGTGAGAGAGCTCACATTTCAGACACAGCATCCATGCAGAAATGGCTTCAATTTGTGTTATTTCGGGGCAAATTGGGGAATATTGAATTTTTTGTGAAAATGTTGACCCCGCGGTCAACGTGTTTTTTCAACTGGAGAAAACTTGAAACGCCCATATCTTGGATAAGGAAGGAGTGAGAGAGCTCACATTTCAGACACAGCATCCAGGCTGCATTGGCTTCAATTTGTGTTATTTTGGGGCAAATTGGGGAATATTGATTTTTTGGTGAAAAAGTTGACCTCACGGTCAATGTTTTTTTCAGCTGAGGAGAACTTGAAATACCCATATCTTGGGCAAGGAAGGAGTGAGAGAGCTTAAATTTCAGACGCAGCATCCAGGCTGCAATGGCTTCAATTTGTGTTATTTTGGGGCAAATTGGGGAATATTGAATTTTTTGTGAAAATGTTGACCCCGCGGTCAACGTGTTTTTTCAACTGGAGAAAACTTGAAACGCCCATATCTTCGATAAGGAAGGAGTGAGAGAGCTCACATTTCAGACACAGCATCCAGGCTGCAATGGCTTCAATTTGTGTTATTTTGGGGCAAATTGGGGAATATTGAATTTTTGGTGAAAAAGTTGACCCCGCGGTCAATGTTTTTTTCAGCTGAGGAGAACTTGAAACGCCCATATCTTGGATAAGGAAGGAGTGAGAGAGCTCACATTTCAGACACAGCATCCAGGCTGCAATGGGATGAATTTGTGTTATTTCGGGGCAAATTGGGGAATATTGAATTTTTGGTGAAAAAGTTGACCCCGCGGTCAATGTTTTTTTCAGCTGAGGAGAACTTGAAACGCCCATATCTTGGATAAGGAAGGAGTGAGAGAGCTCACATTTCAGACACAGCATCCAGGCTGCATTGGCTTCAATTTGTGTTATTTTGGGGCAAATTGGGGAATATTGAATTTTTGGTGAAAATGTTGACCCCGCGGTCAACGTGTTTTTTCAACTGGAGAAAACTTGAAACGCCCATATCTTGGATAAGGAAGGAGTGAGAGAGCTCACATTTCAGACACAGCATCCAGGCTGCATTGGCTTCAATTTGTGTTATTTCGGAGCAAATTGGGGAATATTGATTTTTTGGTGAAAAAGTTGACCCCGCGGTCAATGTTTTTTTCAGCTGAGGAGAACTTGAAACGCCCATATCTTGGGCAAGGAAGGAGTTAGAGAGCTCACATTTCAGACACAGCATCCAGGCTGCAATGGCTTCAATTTGTGTTATTTTGGGGCAAATTGGGGAATATTGAATTTTTGGTGAAAATGTTGACCCCGCGGTCAATGTGTTTTTTCAACTGGAGAAAACTTGAAACGCCCATATCTTGGATAAGGAAGGAGTGAGAGAGCTCACATTTCAGACACAGCATCCAGGCTGCAATGGGATGAATTTGTGTTATTTCGGGGCAAATTGGGGAATATTGAATTTTTGGTGAAAAAGTTGACCCCGCGGTCAATGTTTTTTTCAGCTGAGGAGAACTTGAAATGCCCATATCTTGGGCAAGGAAGGAGTTAGAGTGTTCAAATTTTTAGACGCAGCATCCATTCTGCAATGGCTTCAATTTGTGTTATTTTGGGGCAAATTGGGGAATATTGATTTTTTGGTGAAAAAGTTGACCCCGCGGTCAATGTTTTTTTCTGCTGAGGAGAACTTGAAACGCCCATATCTTGGATAAGGAAGGAGTGAGAGAGCTCACATTTCAGACACAGCATCCAGGCTGCAATGGCTTCAATTTGTGTTATTTTGGGGCAAATTGGGGAATATTGAATTTTTGGTGAAAAAGTTGACCCCGCGGTCAATGTTTTTTTCAGCTGAGGAGAACTTGAAACGCCCATATCTTGGGCATGGAAGGAGTGAGAGAGCTTAAATTTCAGATGCAGCATCCAGGCAGAAATGGCATCAATTTGTGTTATTTTGGGGCAAATTGGGGAATATTGAATTTTTGGTGAAAAAGTTGACCTCGCGGTCAATGTTTTTTTCACCTGAGGAGATAACTTGAAACGCCCGTATCTTGGGCAAGGAAGGAGTGAGAGAGCTCACATTTCAGACACAGCATCCATGCAGAAATGGCTTCAATTTGTGTTATTTCGGGGCAAATTGGGGAATATTGAATTTTTTGTGAAAATGTTGACCCCGCGGTCAACGTGTTTTTTCAACTGGAGAAAACTTGAAACGCCCATATCTTGGATAAGGAAGGAGTGAGAGAGCTCACATTTCAGACACAGCATCCAGGCTGCATTGGCTTCAATTTGTGTTATTTTGGGGCAAATTGGGGAATATTGAATTTTTGGTGAAAAAGTTGACCTCGCGGTCAATGTTTTTTTCACCTGAGGAGATAACTTGAAACGCCCGTATCTTGGGCAAGGAAGGAGTGAGAGAGCTCACATTTCAGACACAGCATCCATGCAGAAATGGCTTCAATTTGTGTTATTTCGGGGCAAATTGGGGAATATTGAATTTTTTGTGAAAATGTTGACCCCGCGGTCAATGTTTTTTTCTGCTGAGGAGAACTTGAAACGCCCATATCTTGGATAAGGAAGGAGTGAGAGAGCTCACATTTCAGACACAGCATCCAGGCTGCATTGGCTTCAATTTGTGTTATTTTGGGGCAAATTGGGGAATATTGATTTTTTGGTGAAAAAGTTGACCTCGCGGTCAATGTTTTTTTCAGCTGAGGAGAACTTGAAATACCCATATCTTGGGCAAGGAAGGAGTGAGAGAGCTTAAATTTCAGACGCAGCATCCAGGCTGCAATGGCTTCTATTTGTGTTATTTTGGGGCAAATTGGGGAATATTGAATTTTTGGTGAAAATGTTGACCTCGCGGTCAATGTTTTTTTCACCTGAGGAGATAACTTGAAACGCCCGTATCTTGGGCAAGGAAGGAGTGAGAGAGCTCACATTTCAGACACAGCATCCATGCAGAAATGGCTTCAATTTGTGTTATTTCGGGGCAAATTGGGGAATATTGAATTTTTTTGTGAAAATGTTGACCCCGCGGTCAATGTTTTTTTCAGCTGAGGAGAACTTGAAACGCCCATATCTTGGATAAGGAAGGAGTGAGAGAGCTCACATTTCAGACACAGCATCCAGGCTGCAATGGCTTCAATTTGTGTTATTTTTGGGCAAATTGGGGAATATTGAATTTTTTGTGAAAATGTTGACCCCGCGGTCAACGTGTTTTTTCAACTGGAGAAAACTTGAAACGCCCATATCTTGGATAAGGAAGGAGTGAGAGAGCTCACATTTCAGACACAGCATCCAGGCTGCAATGGCTTCAATTTGTGTTATTTTGGGGCAAATTGGGGAATATTGAATTTTTGGTGAAAAAGTTGACCCCGCGGTCAATGTTTTTTTCAGCTGAGGAGAACTTGAAACGCCCATATCTTGGATAAGGAAGGAGTGAGAGAGCTCACATTTCAGACGCAGCATCCAGGCTGCAATGGCTTCAATTTGTGTTATTTTGGGGCAAATTGGGGAATATTGAATTTTTGGTGAAAAAGTTGACCTCGCGGTCAATGTTTTTTTCAGCTGAGGAGATAACTTGAAACGCCCGTATCTTGGGCAAGGAAGGAGTGAGAGAGCTCACATTTCAGACACAGCATCCAGGCTGCAATGGGATGAATTTGTGTTATTTCAGGGCAAATTGGGGAATATTGAATTTTTGGTGAAAAAGTTGACCCCGCGGTCAATGTTTTTTTCAGCTGAGGAGAACTTGAAATGCCCATATCTTGGATAAGGAAGTAGTGAGAGAGCTCACATTTCAGACACAGCATCCAGGCTGCAATGGCTTCAATTTGTGTTATTTTGGGGCAAATTGGGGAATATTTAATTTTTGGTGAAAATGTTGACCCCGCGGTCAATGTTTTTTTCAGCTGAGGAGAACTTGAAACGCCCATATCTTGGATAAGGAAGGAGTGAGAGAGCTCACATTTCAGACACAGCATCCAGGCTGCAATGGCTTCAATTTGTGTTATTTCGGGGCAAATTGGGGAATATTGAATTTTTGGTGAAAAAGTTGACCCCGCGGTCAATGTTTTTTTCAGCTGAGGAGATAACTTGAAACGCCCATATCTTGGGCAAGGAAGGAGTTAGAGAGCTCACATTTCAGACACAGCATCCAGGCTGCAATGGCTTCAATTTGTGTTATTTTGGGGCAAATTGGGGAATATTGAATTTTTGGTGAAAAAGTTGACCCCGCGGTCAAGGTTTTTTTCAGCTGAGGAGATAACTTGAAACGCCCATATCTTGGGCAAGGAAGGAGTTAGAGAGCTCACATTTCAGACACAGCATCCAGGCTGCAATGGCTTCAATTTGTGTTATTTTGGGGCAAATTGGGGAATATTGAATTTTTTGTGAAAATGTTGACCCCGCGGTCAACGTGTTTTTTCAACTGGAGAAAACTTGAAACGCCCATATCTTGGATAAGGAAGGAGTGAGAGAGCTCACATTTCAGACACAGCATCCAGGCTGCAATGGGATGAATTTGTGTTATTTCGGGGCAAATTGGGGAATATTGAATTTTTGGTGAAAAAGTTGACCCCGCGGTCAATGTTTTTTTCAGCTGAGGAGAACTTGAAACGCCCATATCTTGGATAAGGAAGGAGTGAGAGAGCTCACATTTCAGACACAGCATCCAGGCTGCAATGGGATGAATTTGTGTTATTTCGGGGCAAATTGGGGAATATTGAATTTTTGGTGAAAAAGTTGACCCCGCGGTCAATGTTTTTTTCAGCTGAGGAGAACTTGAAACGCCCATATCTTGGATAAGGAAGGAGTGAGAGAGCTCACATTTCAGACGCAGCATCCAGGCTGCAATGGCTTCAATTTGTGTTATTTTGGGGCAAATTGGGGAATATTGAATTTTTTTGTGAAAATGTTGACCCCGCGGTCAACGTGTTTTTTCAACTGGAGAAAACTTGAAACGCCCATATCTTGGATAAGGAAGGAGTGAGAGAGCTCACATTTCAGACGCAGCATCCAGGCTGCAATGGCTTCAATTTGTGTTATTTTGGGGCAAATTGGGGAATATTGAATTTTTGGTGAAAAAGTTGACCTCGCGGTCAATGTTTTTTTCAGCTGAGGAGATAACTTGAAACGCCCGTATCTTGGGCAAGGAAGGAGTGAGAGAGCTCACATTTCAGACACAGCATCCATGCAGAAATGGCTTCAATTTGTGTTATTTCGGGGCAAATTGGGGAATATTGAATTTTTTTGTGAAAATGTTGACCCCGCGGTCAATGTTTTTTTCAGCTGAGGAGAACTTGAAACGCCCATATCTTGGGCAAGGAAGGAGTTAGAGAGCTCACATTTCAGACACAGCATCCAGGCTGCAATGGCTTCAATTTGTGTTATTTTGGAGCAAATTGGGGAATATTGAATTTTTGGTGAAAATGTTCACCCCGCGGTCAATGTTTTTTTCTGCTGAGGAGATAACTTGAAACGCCCGTATCTTGGGCAAGGAAGGAGTGAGAGAGCTCACATTTCAGACACAGCATCCAGGCTGCAATGGCTTCAGTTTGTGTTATTTTGGGGCAAATTGGGGAATATTGAATTTTTGGTGAAAAAGTTGACCTCGCGGTCAATGTTTTTTTCAGCTGAGGAGAACTTGAAACGCCCATATCTTGGGCAAGGAAGGAGTTAGAGAGCTCACATTTCAGACACAGCATCCAGGCTGCAATGGCTTCAATTAGTGTTATTTTGGGGCAAATTGGGGAATATTGAATTTTTGGTGAAAAAGTTGACCCTCGCGGTCAATGTTTTTTTCAGCTGAGGAGATAACTTGAAATGCCCATATCTTGGATAAGGAAGGAGTGAGAGAGCTCACATTTCAGACACAGCATCCAGGCTGCAATGGCTTCAATTTGTGTTATTTTGGGGCAAATTGGTGAATATTGAATTTTTGGTGAAAATGTTGACCCCGCGGTCAATGTCTTTTTCAGCTGAGGAGATAACTTGAAACGCCCATATCTTGGGCATGGAAGGAGTGAGAGAGCTTAAATTTCAGACACAGCATCCAGGCTGCAATGGCTTCAATTTGTGTTATTTTGGGGCAAATTGGTGAATATTGAATTTTTGGTGAAAATGTTGACCCCGCGGTCAATGTTTTTTTCAGCTGAGGAGATAACTCGAAACGCCCATATCTTGGGCATGGAAGGAGTGAGAGAGCTTAAATTTCAGACACAGCATCCAGGCTGCAATGGCTTCAATTTGTGTTATTTTGGGGCAAATTGGTGAATATTGAATTTTTGGTGAAAATGTTGACCCCGCGGTCAATGTTTTTTTCAGCTGAGGAGAACTTGAAATGCCCATATCTTGGATAAGGAAGGAGTGAGAGAGCTCACATTTCAGACACAGCATCCAGGCTGCAATGGCTTCAATTTGTGTTATTTTGGGGCAAATTGGGGAATATTGATTTTTTGGTGAAAAAGTTGACCCCGCGGTCAATGTTTTTTTCAGCTGAGGAGATAACTTGAAACGCCCATATCTTGGGCATGGAAGGAGTGAGAGAGCTTAAATTTCAGACACAGCATCCAGGCTGCAATGGCTTCAATTTGTGTTATTTTGGGGCAAATTGGGGAATATTGAATTTTTGGTGAAAATGTTGACCCCGCGGTCAATGTTTTTTTCAGCTGAGGAGAACTTGAAACGCCCATATCTTGGGCAAGGAAGGAGTGAGAGAGCTCACATTTCAGACACAGCATCCAGGCTGCAATGGCTTCAATTTGTGTTAGTTCGGGGCAAATTGGGGAATATTGAATTTTTGGTGAAAATGTTGACCCCGCGGTCAATGTTTTTTTCAGCTGAGGAGAACTTGAAATGCCCATATCTTGGATAAGGAAGGAGTGAGAGAGCTCACATTTCAGACACAGCATCCAGGCTGCAATGGCTTCAATTTGTGTTAGTTCGGGGCAAATTGGGGAATATTGAATTTTTGGTGAAAATGTTGACCCCGCGGTCAACGTGTTTTTTCAACGGGAGAAAACTTGAAACGCCCATATCTTGGATAAGGAAGGAGTGAGAGAGCTCACATTTCAGACACAGCATCCAGGCTGCAATGGCTTCAATTTGTGTTATTTTGGGGCAAATTGGGGAATATTGAATTTTTGGTGAAAAAGTTGACCCCGCGGTCAATGTTTTTTTCAGCTGAGGAGAACTTGAAATGCCCATATCTTTGGCAAGGAAGGAGTTAGAGTGTTCAAATTTTTAGACGCAGCATCCATTCTGCAATGGCTTCAATTTGTGTTATTTTGGGGCAAATTGGGGAATATTGATTTTTTGGTGAAAAAGTTGACCCCGCGGTCAATGTTTTTTTCTGCTGAGGAGAACTTGAAACGCCCATATCTTGGATAAGGAAGGAGTGAGAGAGCTCACATTTCAGACACAGCATCCAGGCTGCAATGGCTTCAATTTGTGTTATTTTGGGGCAAATTGGGGAATATTGATTTTTTGGTGAAAAAGTTGACCCCGCGGTCAATGTTTTTTTCTGCTGAGGAGAACTTGAAACGCCCATATCTTGGATAAGGAAGGAGTGAGAGAGCTCATATTTCAGACACAGCATCCAGGCTGCAATGGCTTCAATTTGTGTTATTTTGGGGCAAATTGGGGAATATTGAATTTTTGGTGAAAAAGTTGACCCCGCGGTCAATGTTTTTTTCAGCTGAGGAGAACTTGAAATGCCCATATCTTGGGCAAGGAAGGAGTTAGAGTGTTCAAATTTTTAGACGCAGCATCCATTCTGCAATGGCTTCAATTTGTGTTATTTTGGGGCAAATTGGGGAATATTGATTTTTTGGTGAAAAAGTTGACCCCGCGGTCAATGTTTTTTTCTGCTGAGGAGAACTTGAAACGCCCATATCTTGGATAAGGAAGGAGTGAGAGAGCTCACATTTCAGACACAGCATCCAGGCTGCAATGGCTTCAATTTGTGTTATTTTGGGGCAAATTGGGGAATATTGAATTTTTGGTGAAAAAGTTGACCTCGCGGTCAATGTTTTTTTCACCTGAGGAGATAACTTGAAACGCCCGTATCTTGGGCAAGGAAGGAGTGAGAGAGCTCACATTTCAGACACAGCATCCATGCAGAAATGGCTTCAATTTGTGTTATTTCGGGGCAAATTGGGGAATATTGAATTTTTTGTGAAAAAGTTGACCCCGCGGTCAACGGGTTTTTTCAACTGGAGAAAACTTGAAACGCCCATATCTTGGGCAAGGAAGGAGTGAGAGAGCTCACATTTCAGACACAGCATCCAGGCTGCATTGGCTTCAATTTGTGTTATTTTGGGGCAAATTGGGGAATATTGAATTTTTGGTGAAAAAGTTGACCTCGCGGTCAATGTTTTTTTCACCTGAGGAGATAACTTGAAACGCCCGTATCTTGGGCAAGGAAGGAGTGAGAGAGCTCATATTTCAGATACAGCATCCAGGCTGCAATGGGATGAATTTGTGTTATTTCGGGGCAAATTGGGGAATATTGAATTTTTGGTGAAAAAGTTGACCCCGCGGTCAATGTTTTTTTCAGCTGAGGAGAACTTGAAATGCCCATATCTTGGATAAGGAAGTAGTGAGAGAGCTCACATTTCAGACACAGCATCCAGGCTGCAATGGCTTCAATTTGTGTTATTTTGGGGCAAATTGGGGAATATTGAATTTTTGGTGAAAATGTTGACCCCGCGGTCAATGTTTTTTTCAGCTGAGGAGAACTTGAAACGCCCATATCTTGGGCAAGGAAGGAGTGAGAGAGCTCACATTTCAGACACAGCATCCAGGCTGCAATGGCTTCAATTTGTGTTAGTTCGGGGCAAATTGGGGAATATTGAATTTTTGGTGAAAATGTTGACCCCGCGGTCAATGTTTTTTTCAGCTGAGGAGAACTTGAAATGCCCATATCTTGGATAAGGAAGGAGTGAGAGAGCTCACATTTCAGACACAGCATCCAGGCTGCAATGGCTTCAATTTGTGTTATTTTGGGGCAAATTGGGGAATATTGAATTTTTGGTGAAAATGTTGACCCCGCGGTCAACGTGTTTTTTCAACTGGAGAAAACTTGAAACGCCCATATCTTGGATAAGGAAGGAGTGAGAGAGCTCACATTTCAGACACAGCATCCAGGCTGCAATGGCTTCAATTTGTGTTATTTTGGGGCAAATTGGGGAATATTGAATTTTTGGTGAAAAAGTTGACCTCGCAGTCAATGTTTTTTTCAGCTGAGGAGATAACTTGAAACGCCCATATCTTGGGCAAGGAAGGAGTTAGAGTGTTAAAATTTTTAGACGCAGCATCCAGGCTGCAATGGCTTCAATTTGTGTTATTTTGGGGCAAATTGGGGAATATTGAATTTTTGGTGAAAAAGTTGACCCCGCGGTCAATGTTTTTTTCAGCTGAGGAGAACTTGAAATGCCCATATCTTGGGCAAGGAAGGAGTTAGAGTGTTCAAGTTTTTAGACGCAGCATCCATTCTGCAATGGCTTCAATTTGTGTTATTTTGGGGCAAATTGGGGAATATTGATTTTTTGGTGAAAAAGTTGACCCTGCGGTCAATGTTTTTTTCTGCTGAGGAGAACTTGAAACGCCCATATCTTGGATAAGGAAGGAGTGAGAGAGCTCACATTTCAGACACAGCATCCAGGCTGCATTGGCTTCAATTTGTGTTATTTTGGGGCAAATTGGGGAATATTGAATTTTTGGTGAAAAAGTTGACCTCGCGGTCAATGTTTTTTTCACCTGAGGAGATAACTTGAAACGCCCGTATCTTGGGCAAGGAAGGAGTGAGAGAGCTCATATTTCAGATACAGCATCCAGGCTGCAATGGGATGAATTTGTGTTATTTCGGGGCAAATTGGGGAATATTGAATTTTTGGTGAAAAAGTTGACCCCGCGGTCAATGTTTTTTTCAGCTGAGGAGAACTTGAAATGCCCATATCTTGGATAAGGAAGTAGTGAGAGAGCTCACATTTCAGACACAGCATCCAGGCTGCAATGGCTTCAATTTGTGTTATTTTGGGGCAAATTGGGGAATATTGAATTTTTGGTGAAAATGTTGACCCCGCGGTCAATGTTTTTTTCAGCTGAGGAGAACTTGAAACGCCCATATCTTGGGCAAGGAAGGAGTTAGAGAGCTCACATTTCAGACACAGCATCCAGGCTGCAATGGCTTCAATTTGTGTTATTTTGGGGCAAATTGGGGAATATTGAATTTTTGGTGAAAATGTTGACCCCGCGGTCAACGTGTTTTTTCAACTGGAGAAAACTTGAAACGCCCATATCTTGGATAAGGAAGGAGTGAGAGAGCTCACATTTCAGACACAGCATCCAGGCTGCAATGGCTTCAATTTGTGTTATTTTGGGGCAAATTGGGGAATATTGAATTTTTGGTGAAAAAGTTGACCTCGCAGTCAATGTTTTTTTCAGCTGAGGAGATAACTTGAAACGCCCATATCTTGGGCAAGGAAGGAGTTAGAGTGTTAAATTTTTTAGACGCAGCATCCAGGCTGCAATGGCTTCAATTTGTGTTATTTTGGGGCAAATTGGGGAATATTGAATTTTTGGTGAAAAAGTTGACCCCGCGGTCAATGTTTTTTTCAGCTGAGGAGAACTTGAAACGCCCATATCTTGGATAAGGAAGGAGTGAGAGAGCTCACATTTCAGACACAGCATCCAGGCTGCAATGGGATGAATTTGTGTTATTTCGGGGCAAATTGGGGAATATTGAATTTTTGGTGAAAAAGTTGACCCCGCGGTCAATGTTTTTTTCAGCTGAGGAGAACTTGAAATGCCCATATCTTGGGCAAGGAAGGAGTTAGAGTGTTCAAATTTTTAGACGCAGCATCCATTCTGCAATGGCTTCAATTTGTGTTATTTTGGGGCAAATTGGGGAATATTGATTTTTTGGTGAAAAAGTTGACCCTGCGGTCAATGTTTTTTTCTGCTGAGGAGAACTTGAAACGCCCATATCTTGGATAAGGAAGGAGTGAGAGAGCTCACATTTCAGACACAGCATCCAGGCTGCAATGGCTTCAATTTGTGTTATTTTGGGGCAAATTGGGGAATATTGAATTTTTGGTGAAAAAGTTGACCTCGCGGTCAATGTTTTTTTCACCTGAGGAGATAACTTGAAACGCCCGTATCTTGGGCAAGGAAGGAGTGAGAGAGCTCACATTTCAGACACAGCATCCATGCAGAAATGGCTTCAATTTGTGTTATTTCGGGGCAAATTGGGGAATATTGAATTTTTTGTGAAAATGTTGACCCCGCGGTCAACGTGTTTTTTCAACTGGAGAAAACTTGAAACGCCCATATCTTGGATAAGGAAGGAGTGAGAGAGCTCACATTTCAGACACAGCATCCAGGCTGCAATGGCTTCAATTTGTGTTATTTTGGGGCAAATTGGGGAATATTGAATTTTTGGTGAAAAAGTTGACCCCGCGGTCAACGTGTTTTTTCAACTGGAGAAAACTTGAAACGCCCGTATCTTGGGCAAGGAAGGAGTGAGAGAGCTCATATTTCAGATACAGCATCCAGGCTGCAATGGGATGAATTTGTGTTATTTCGGGGCAAATTGGGGAATATTGAATTTTTGGTGAAAAAGTTGACCCCGCGGTCAATGTTTTTTTCAGCTGAGGAGAACTTGAAATGCCCATATCTTGGATAAGGAAGTAGTGAGAGAGCTCACATTTCAGACACAGCATCCAGGCTGCAATGGCTTCAATTTGTGTTATTTTGGGGCAAATTGGGGAATATTGAATTTTTGGTGAAAATGTTGACCCCGCGGTCAATGTTTTTTTCAGCTGAGGAGAACTTGAAACGCCCATATCTTGGGCAAGGAAGGAGTGAGAGAGCTCACATTTCAGACACAGCATCCAGGCTGCAATGGCTTCAATTTGTGTTAGTTCGGGGCAAATTGGGGAATATTGAATTTTTGGTGAAAATGTTGACCCCGCGGTCAATGTTTTTTTCAGCTGAGGAGAACTTGAAATGCCCATATCTTGGATAAGGAAGGAGTGAGAGAGCTCACATTTCAGACACAGCATCCAGGCTGCAATGGCTTCAATTTGTGTTAGTTCGGGGCAAATTGGGGAATATTGAATTTTTGGTGAAAATGTTGACCCCGCGGTCAACGTGTTTTTTCAACTGGAGAAAACTTGAAACGCCCATATCTTGGATAAGGAAGGAGTGAGAGAGCTCACATTTCAGACACAGCATCCAGGCTGCATTGGCTTCAATTTGTGTTATTTCGGAGCAAATTGGGGAATATTGATTTTTTGGTGAAAAAGTTGACCCCGCGGTCAATGTTTTTTTCAGCTGAGGAGAACTTGAAACGCCCATATCTTGGGCAAGGAAGGAGTTAGAGAGCTCACATTTCAGACACAGCATCCAGGCTGCAATGGCTTCAATTTGTGTTATTTTGGGGCAAATTGGGGAATATTGAATTTTTGGTGAAAATGTTGACCCCGCGGTCAACGTGTTTTTTCAACTGGAGAAAACTTGAAACGCCCATATCTTGGATAAGGAAGGAGTGAGAGAGCTCACATTTCAGACACAGCATCCAGGCTGCAATGGCTTCAATTTGTGTTATTTTGGGGCAAATTGGGGAATATTGAATTTTTGGTGAAAAAGTTGACCTCGCAGTCAATGTTTTTTTCAGCTGAGGAGATAACTTGAAACGCCCATATCTTGGGCAAGGAAGGAGTTAGAGTGTTAAAATTTTTAGACGCAGCATCCAGGCTGCAATGGCTTCAATTTGTGTTATTTTGGGGCAAATTGGGGAATATTGAATTTTTGGTGAAAAAGTTGACCCCGCGGTCAATGTTTTTTTCAGCTGAGGAGAACTTGAAATGCCCATATCTTGGGCAAGGAAGGAGTTAGAGTGTTCAAGTTTTTAGACGCAGCATCCATTCTGCAATGGCTTCAATTTGTGTTATTTTGGGGCAAATTGGGGAATATTGATTTTTTGGTGAAAAAGTTGACCCTGCGGTCAATGTTTTTTTCTGCTGAGGAGAACTTGAAACGCCCATATCTTGGATAAGGAAGGAGTGAGAGAGCTCACATTTCAGACACAGCATCCAGGCTGCATTGGCTTCAATTTGTGTTATTTTGGGGCAAATTGGGGAATATTGAATTTTTGGTGAAAAAGTTGACCTCGCGGTCAATGTTTTTTTCACCTGAGGAGATAACTTGAAACGCCCGTATCTTGGGCAAGGAAGGAGTGAGAGAGCTCATATTTCAGATACAGCATCCAGGCTGCAATGGGATGAATTTGTGTTATTTCGGGGCAAATTGGGGAATATTGAATTTTTGGTGAAAAAGTTGACCCCGCGGTCAATGTTTTTTTCAGAAGGGGAGAACTTGAAATGCCCATATCTTGGATAAGGAAGTAGTGAGAGAGCTCACATTTCAGACACAGCATCCAGGCTGCAATGGCTTCAATTTGTGTTATTTTGGGGCAAATTGGGGAATATTGAATTTTTGGTGAAAATGTTGACCCCGCGGTCAATGTTTTTTTCAGCTGAGGAGAACTTGAAACGCCCATATCTTGGGCAAGGAAGGAGTTAGAGAGCTCACATTTCAGACACAGCATCCAGGCTGCAATGGCTTCAATTTGTGTTATTTTGGGGCAAATTGGGGAATATTGAATTTTTGGTGAAAATGTTGACCCCGCGGTCAACGTGTTTTTTCAACTGGAGAAAACTTGAAACGCCCATATCTTGGATAAGGAAGGAGTGAGAGAGCTCACATTTCAGACACAGCATCCAGGCTGCAATGGCTTCAATTTGTGTTATTTTGGGGCAAATTGGGGAATATTGAATTTTTGGTGAAAAAGTTGACCTCGCAGTCAATGTTTTTTTCAGCTGAGGAGATAACTTGAAACGCCCATATCTTGGGCAAGGAAGGAGTTAGAGTGTTAAAATTTTTAGACGCAGCATCCAGGCTGCAATGGCTTCAATTTGTGTTATTTTGGGGCAAATTGGGGAATATTGAATTTTTGGTGAAAAAGTTGACCCCGCGGTCAATGTTTTTTTCAGCTGAGGAGAACTTGAAATGCCCATATCTTGGGCAAGGAAGGAGTTAGAGTGTTCAAGTTTTTAGACGCAGCATCCATTCTGCAATGGCTTCAATTTGTGTTATTTTGGGGCAAATTGGGGAATATTGATTTTTTGGTGAAAAAGTTGACCCTGCGGTCAATGTTTTTTTCTGCTGAGGAGAACTTGAAACGCCCATATCTTGGATAAGGAAGGAGTGAGAGAGCTCACATTTCAGACACAGCATCCAGGCTGCATTGGCTTCAATTTGTGTTATTTTGGGGCAAATTGGGGAATATTGAATTTTTGGTGAAAAAGTTGACCTCGCGGTCAATGTTTTTTTCACCTGAGGAGATAACTTGAAACGCCCGTATCTTGGGCAAGGAAGGAGTGAGAGAGCTCATATTTCAGATACAGCATCCAGGCTGCAATGGGATGAATTTGTGTTATTTCGGGGCAAATTGGGGAATATTGAATTTTTGGTGAAAAAGTTGACCCCGCGGTCAATGTTTTTTTCAGCTGAGGAGAACTTGAAATGCCCATATCTTGGATAAGGAAGTAGTGAGAGAGCTCACATTTCAGACACAGCATCCAGGCTGCAATGGCTTCAATTTGTGTTATTTTGGGGCAAATTGGGGAATATTGAATTTTTGGTGAAAATGTTGACCCCGCGGTCAATGTTTTTTTCAGCTGAGGAGAACTTGAAACGCCCATATCTTGGGCAAGGAAGGAGTTAGAGAGCTCACATTTCAGACACAGCATCCAGGCTGCAATGGCTTCAATTTGTGTTATTTTGGGGCAAATTGGGGAATATTGAATTTTTGGTGAAAATGTTGACCCCGCGGTCAACGTGTTTTTTCAACTGGAGAAAACTTGAAACGCCCATATCTTGGATAAGGAAGGAGTGAGAGAGCTCACATTTCAGACACAGCATCCAGGCTGCAATGGCTTCAATTTGTGTTATTTTGGGGCAAATTGGGGAATATTGAATTTTTGGTGAAAAAGTTGACCTCGCAGTCAATGTTTTTTTCAGCTGAGGAGATAACTTGAAACGCCCATATCTTGGGCAAGGAAGGAGTTAGAGTGTTAAAATTTTTAGACGCAGCATCCAGGCTGCAATGGCTTCAATTTGTGTTATTTTGGGGCAAATTGGGGAATATTGAATTTTTGGTGAAAAAGTTGACCCCGCGGTCAATGTTTTTTTCAGCTGAGGAGAACTTGAAACGCCCATATCTTGGATAAGGAAGGAGTGAGAGAGCTCACATTTCAGACACAGCATCCAGGCTGCAATGGGATGAATTTGTGTTATTTCGGGGCAAATTGGGGAATATTGAATTTTTGGTGAAAAAGTTGACCCCGCGGTCAATGTTTTTTTCAGCTGAGGAGAACTTGAAATGCCCATATCTTGGGCAAGGAAGGAGTTAGAGTGTTCAAATTTTTAGACGCAGCATCCATTCTGCAATGGCTTCAATTTGTGTTATTTTGGGGCAAATTGGGGAATATTGATTTTTTGGTGAAAAAGTTGACCCTGCGGTCAATGTTTTTTTCTGCTGAGGAGAACTTGAAACGCCCATATCTTGGATAAGGAAGGAGTGAGAGAGCTCACATTTCAGACACAGCATCCAGGCTGCAATGGCTTCAATTTGTGTTATTTTGGGGCAAATTGGGGAATATTGAATTTTTGGTGAAAAAGTTGACCTCGCGGTCAATGTTTTTTTCACCTGAGGAGATAACTTGAAACGCCCGTATCTTGGGCAAGGAAGGAGTGAGAGAGCTCACATTTCAGACACAGCATCCATGCAGAAATGGCTTCAATTTGTGTTATTTCGGGGCAAATTGGGGAATATTGAATTTTTTGTGAAAATGTTGACCCCGCGGTCAACGTGTTTTTTCAACTGGAGAAAACTTGAAACGCCCATATCTTGGATAAGGAAGGAGTGAGAGAGCTCACATTTCAGACACAGCATCCAGGCTGCAATGGCTTCAATTTGTGTTATTTTGGGGCAAATTGGGGAATATTGAATTTTTGGTGAAAAAGTTGACCCCGCGGTCAACGTGTTTTTTCAACTGGAGAAAACTTGAAACGCCCGTATCTTGGGCAAGGAAGGAGTGAGAGAGCTCATATTTCAGATACAGCATCCAGGCTGCAATGGGATGAATTTGTGTTATTTCGGGGCAAATTGGGGAATATTGAATTTTTGGTGAAAAAGTTGACCCCGCGGTCAATGTTTTTTTCAGCTGAGGAGAACTTGAAATGCCCATATCTTGGATAAGGAAGTAGTGAGAGAGCTCACATTTCAGACACAGCATCCAGGCTGCAATGGCTTCAATTTGTGTTATTTTGGGGCAAATTGGGGAATATTGAATTTTTGGTGAAAATGTTGACCCCGCGGTCAATGTTTTTTTCAGCTGAGGAGAACTTGAAACGCCCATATCTTGGGCAAGGAAGGAGTGAGAGAGCTCACATTTCAGACACAGCATCCAGGCTGCAATGGCTTCAATTTGTGTTAGTTCGGGGCAAATTGGGGAATATTGAATTTTTGGTGAAAATGTTGACCCCGCGGTCAATGTTTTTTTCAGCTGAGGAGAACTTGAAATGCCCATATCTTGGATAAGGAAGGAGTGAGAGAGCTCACATTTCAGACACAGCATCCAGGCTGCAATGGCTTCAATTTGTGTTAGTTCGGGGCAAATTGGGGAATATTGAATTTTTGGTGAAAATGTTGACCCCGCGGTCAACGTGTTTTTTCAACTGGAGAAAACTTGAAACGCCCATATCTTGGATAAGGAAGGAGTGAGAGAGCTCACATTTCAGACACAGCATCCAGGCTGCATTGGCTTCAATTTGTGTTATTTCGGAGCAAATTGGGGAATATTGATTTTTTGGTGAAAAAGTTGACCCCGCGGTCAATGTTTTTTTCAGCTGAGGAGAACTTGAAACGCCCATATCTTGGGCAAGGAAGGAGTTAGAGAGCTCACATTTCAGACACAGCATCCAGGCTGCAATGGCTTCAATTTGTGTTATTTTGGGGCAAATTGGGGAATATTGAATTTTTGGTGAAAATGTTGACCCCGCGGTCAACGTGTTTTTTCAACTGGAGAAAACTTGAAACGCCCATATCTTGGATAAGGAAGGAGTGAGAGAGCTCACATTTCAGACACAGCATCCAGGCTGCAATGGCTTCAATTTGTGTTATTTTGGGGCAAATTGGGGAATATTGAATTTTTGGTGAAAAAGTTGACCTCGCAGTCAATGTTTTTTTCAGCTGAGGAGATAACTTGAAACGCCCATATCTTGGGCAAGGAAGGAGTTAGAGTGTTAAAATTTTTAGACGCAGCATCCAGGCTGCAATGGCTTCAATTTGTGTTATTTTGGGGCAAATTGGGGAATATTGAATTTTTGGTGAAAAAGTTGACCCCGCGGTCAATGTTTTTTTCAGCTGAGGAGAACTTGAAACGCCCATATCTTGGATAAGGAAGGAGTGAGAGAGCTCACATTTCAGACACAGCATCCAGGCTGCAATGGGATGAATTTGTGTTATTTCGGGGCAAATTGGGGAATATTGAATTTTTGGTGAAAAAGTTGACCCCGCGGTCAATGTTTTTTTCAGCTGAGGAGAACTTGAAATGCCCATATCTTGGGCAAGGAAGGAGTTAGAGTGTTCAAATTTTTAGACACAGCATCCAGGCTGCAATGGGATGAATTTGTGTTATTTTGGGGCAAATTGGGGAATATTGAATTTTTGGTGAAAAAGTTGACCTCGCGGTCAATGTTTTTTTCACCTGAGGAGAACTTGAAATGCCCATATCTTGGATAAGGAAGGAGTGAGAGAGCTCACATTTCAGACACAGCATCCAGGCTGCATTGGCTTCAATTTGTGTTATTTTGGGGCAAATTGGGGAATATTGAATTATTGGTGAAAAAGTTGACCTCGCGGTCAATGTTTTTTTCACCTGAGGAGATAACTTGAAACGCCCGTATCTTGGGCAAGGAAGGAGTGAGAGAGCTCACATTTCAGACACAGCATCCATGCAGAAATGGCTTCAATTTGTGTTATTTCGGGGCAAATTGGGGAATATTGAATTTTTTGTGAAAATGTTGACCCCGCGGTCAATGTTTTTTTCTGCTGAGGAGAACTTGAAACGCCCATATCTTGGATAAGGAAGGAGTGAGAGAGCTCACATTTCAGACACAGCATCCAGGCTGCAATGGCTTCAATTTGTGTTATTTTGGGGCAAATTGGGGAATATTGAATTTTTGGTGAAAAAGTTGACCTCGCGGTCAATGTTTTTTTCACCTGAGGAGATAACTTGAAACGCCCGTATCTTGGGCAAGGAAGGAGTGAGAGAGCTCACATTTCAGACACAGCATCCATGCAGAAATGGCTTCAATTTGTGTTATTTCGGGGCAAATTGGGGAATATTGAATTTTTGGTGAAAAAGTTGACCCCGCGGTCAATGTTTTTTTCAGCTGAGGAGAACTTGAAATGCCCATATCTTGGATAAGGAAGTAGTGAGAGAGCTCACATTTCAGACACAGCATCCAGGCTGCAATGGCTTCAATTTGTGTTATTTTGGGGCAAATTGGGGAATATTGAATTTTTGGTGAAAATGTTGACCCCGCGGTCAATGTTTTTTTCAGCTGAGGAGAACTTGAAACGCCCATATCTTGGGCAAGGAAGGAGTGAGAGAGCTCACATTTCAGACACAGCATCCAGGCTGCAATGGCTTCAATTTGTGTTAGTTCGGGGCAAATTGGGGAATATTGAATTTTTGGTGAAAATGTTGACCCCGCGGTCAATGTTTTTTTCAGCTGAGGAGAACTTGAAATGCCCATATCTTGGATAAGGAAGGAGTGAGAGAGCTCACATTTCAGACACAGCATCCAGGCTGCAATGGCTTCAATTTGTGTTAGTTCGGGGCAAATTGGGGAATATTGAATTTTTGGTGAAAATGTTGACCCCGCGGTCAACGTGTTTTTTCAACTGGAGAAAACTTGAAACGCCCATATCTTGGATAAGGAAGGAGTGAGAGAGCTCACATTTCAGACACAGCATCCAGGCTGCATTGGCTTCAATTTGTGTTATTTCGGAGCAAATTGGGGAATATTGATTTTTTGGTGAAAAAGTTGACCCCGCGGTCAATGTTTTTTTCAGCTGAGGAGAACTTGAAACGCCCATATCTTGGGCAAGGAAGGAGTTAGAGAGCTCACATTTCAGACACAGCATCCAGGCTGCAATGGCTTCAATTTGTGTTATTTTGGGGCAAATTGGGGAATATTGAATTTTTGGTGAAAATGTTGACCCCGCGGTCAACGTGTTTTTTCAACTGGAGAAAACTTGAAACGCCCATATCTTGGATAAGGAAGGAGTGAGAGAGCTCACATTTCAGACACAGCATCCAGGCTGCAATGGCTTCAATTTGTGTTATTTTGGGGCAAATTGGGGAATATTGAATTTTTGGTGAAAAAGTTGACCTCGCAGTCAATGTTTTTTTCAGCTGAGGAGATAACTTGAAACGCCCATATCTTGGGCAAGGAAGGAGTTAGAGTGTTAAAATTTTTAGACGCAGCATCCAGGCTGCAATGGCTTCAATTTGTGTTATTTTGGGGCAAATTGGGGAATATTGAATGTTTGGTGAAAAAGTTGACCCCGCGGTCAATGTTTTTTTCAGCTGAGGAGAACTTGAAACGCCCATATCTTGGATAAGGAAGGAGTGAGAGAGCTCACATTTCAGACACAGCATCCAGGCTGCAATGGGATGAATTTGTGTTATTTCGGGGCAAATTGGGGAATATTGAATTTTTGGTGAAAAAGTTGACCCCGCGGTCAATGTTTTTTTCAGCTGAGGAGAACTTGAAATGCCCATATCTTGGGCAAGGAAGGAGTTAGAGTGTTCAAGTTTTTAGACGCAGCATCCATTCTGCAATGGCTTCAATTTGTGTTATTTTGGGGCAAATTGGGGAATATTGATTTTTTGGTGAAAAAGTTGACCCTGCGGTCAATGTTTTTTTCTGCTGAGGAGAACTTGAAACGCCCATATCTTGGATAAGGAAGGAGTGAGAGAGCTCACATTTCAGACACAGCATCCAGGCTGCATTGGCTTCAATTTGTGTTATTTTGGGGCAAATTGGGGAATATTGAATTTTTGGTGAAAAAGTTGACCTCGCGGTCAATGTTTTTTTCACCTGAGGAGATAACTTGAAACGCCCGTATCTTGGGCAAGGAAGGAGTGAGAGAGCTCATATTTCAGATACAGCATCCAGGCTGCAATGGGATGAATTTGTGTTATTTCGGGGCAAATTGGGGAATATTGAATTTTTGGTGAAAAAGTTGACCCCGCGGTCAATGTTTTTTTCAGCTGAGGAGAACTTGAAATGCCCATATCTTGGATAAGGAAGTAGTGAGAGAGCTCACATTTCAGACACAGCATCCAGGCTGCAATGGCTTCAATTTGTGTTATTTTGGGGCAAATTGGGGAATATTGAATTTTTGGTGAAAATGTTGACCCCGCGGTCAATGTTTTTTTCAGCTGAGGAGAACTTGAAACGCCCATATCTTGGGCAAGGAAGGAGTTAGAGAGCTCACATTTCAGACACAGCATCCAGGCTGCAATGGCTTCAATTTGTGTTATTTTGGGGCAAATTGGGGAATATTGAATTTTTGGTGAAAATGTTGACCCCGCGGTCAACGTGTTTTTTCAACTGGAGAAAACTTGAAACGCCCATATCTTGGATAAGGAAGGAGTGAGAGAGCTCACATTTCAGACACAGCATCCAGGCTGCAATGGCTTCAATTTGTGTTATTTTGGGGCAAATTGGGGAATATTGAATTTTTGGTGAAAAAGTTGACCCCGCGGTCAATGTTTTTTTCAGCTGAGGAGAACTTGAAACGCCCATATCTTGGATAAGGAAGGAGTGAGAGAGCTCACATTTCAGACACAGCATCCAGGCTGCAATGGGATGAATTTGTGTTATTTCGGGGCAAATTGGGGAATATTGAATTTTTGGTGAAAAAGTTGACCCCGCGGTCAATGTTTTTTTCAGCTGAGGAGAACTTGAAATGCCCATATCTTGGGCAAGGAAGGAGTTAGAGTGTTCAAATTTTTAGACGCAGCATCCATTCTGCAATGGCTTCAATTTGTGTTATTTTGGGGCAAATTGGGGAATATTGATTTTTTGGTGAAAAAGTTGACCCTGCGGTCAATGTTTTTTTCTGCTGAGGAGAACTTGAAACGCCCATATCTTGGATAAGGAAGGAGTGAGAGAGCTCACATTTCAGACACAGCATCCAGGCTGCAATGGCTTCAATTTGTGTTATTTTGGGGCAAATTGGGGAATATTGAATTTTTGGTGAAAAAGTTGACCTCGCGGTCAATGTTTTTTTCACCTGAGGAGATAACTTGAAACGCCCGTATCTTGGGCAAGGAAGGAGTGAGAGAGCTCACATTTCAGACACAGCATCCATGCAGAAATGGCTTCAATTTGTGTTATTTCGGGGCAAATTGGGGAATATTGAATTTTTTGTGAAAATGTTGACCCCGCGGTCAACGTGTTTTTTCAACTGGAGAAAACTTGAAACGCCCATATCTTGGATAAGGAAGGAGTGAGAGAGCTCACATTTCAGACACAGCATCCAGGCTGCAATGGCTTCAATTTGTGTTATTTTGGGGCAAATTGGGGAATATTGAATTTTTGGTGAAAAAGTTGACCCCGCGGTCAACGTGTTTTTTCAACTGGAGAAAACTTGAAACGCCCGTATCTTGGGCAAGGAAGGAGTGAGAGAGCTCATATTTCAGATACAGCATCCAGGCTGCAATGGGATGAATTTGTGTTATTTCGGGGCAAATTGGGGAATATTGAATTTTTGGTGAAAAAGTTGACCCCGCGGTCAATGTTTTTTTCAGCTGAGGAGAACTTGAAATGCCCATATCTTGGATAAGGAAGTAGTGAGAGAGCTCACATTTCAGACACAGCATCCAGGCTGCAATGGCTTCAATTTGTGTTATTTTGGGGCAAATTGGGGAATATTGAATTTTTGGTGAAAATGTTGACCCCGCGGTCAATGTTGTTTTCAGCTGAGGAGAACTTGAAACGCCCATATCTTGGGCAAGGAAGGAGTGAGAGAGCTCACATTTCAGACACAGCATCCAGGCTGCAATGGCTTCAATTTGTGTTAGTTCGGGGCAAATTGGGGAATATTGAATTTTTGGTGAAAATGTTGACCCCGCGGTCAATGTTTTTTTCAGCTGAGGAGAACTTGAAATGCCCATATCTTGGATAAGGAAGGAGTGAGAGAGCTCACATTTCAGACACAGCATCCAGGCTGCAATGGCTTCAATTTGTGTTAGTTCGGGGCAAATTGGGGAATATTGAATTTTTGGTGAAAATGTTGACCCCGCGGTCAACGTGTTTTTTCAACTGGAGAAAACTTGAAACGCCCATATCTTGGATAAGGAAGGAGTGAGAGAGCTCACATTTCAGACACAGCATCCAGGCTGCATTGGCTTCAATTTGTGTTATTTCGGAGCAAATTGGGGAATATTGATTTTTTGGTGAAAAAGTTGACCCCGCGGTCAATGTTTTTTTCAGCTGAGGAGAACTTGAAACGCCCATATCTTGGGCAAGGAAGGAGTTAGAGAGCTCACATTTCAGACACAGCATCCAGGCTGCAATGGCTTCAATTTGTGTTATTTTGGGGCAAATTTGGGAATATTGAATTTTTGGTGAAAATGTTGACCCCGCGGTCAACGTGTTTTTTCAACTGGAGAAAACTTGAAACGCCCATATCTTGGATAAGGAAGGAGTGAGAGAGCTCACATTTCAGACACAGCATCCAGGCTGCAATGGCTTCAATTTGTGTTATTTTGGGGCAAATTGGGGAATATTGAATTTTTGGTGAAAAAGTTGACCTCGCAGTCAATGTTTTTTTCAGCTGAGGAGATAACTTGAAACGCCCATATCTTGGGCAAGGAAGGAGTTAGAGTGTTAAAATTTTTAGACGCAGCATCCAGGCTGCAATGGCTTCAATTTGTGTTATTTTGGGGCAAATTGGGGAATATTGAATTTTTGGTGAAAAAGTTGACCCCGCGGTCAATGTTTTTTTCAGCTGAGGAGAACTTGAAACGCCCATATCTTGGATAAGGAAGGAGTGAGAGAGCTCACATTTCAGACACAGCATCCAGGCTGCAATGGGATGAATTTGTGTTATTTCGGGGCAAATTGGGGAATATTGAATTTTTGGTGAAAAAGTTGACCCCGCGGTCAATGTTTTTTTCAGCTGAGGAGAACTTGAAATGCCCATATCTTGGGCAAGGAAGGAGTTAGAGTGTTCAAATTTTTAGACACAGCATCCAGGCTGCAATGGGATGAATTTGTGTTATTTTGGGGCAAATTGGGGAATATTGAATTTTTGGTGAAAAAGTTGACCTCGCGGTCAATGTTTTTTTCACCTGAGGAGAACTTGAAATGCCCATATCTTGGATAAGGAAGGAGTGAGAGAGCTCACATTTCAGACACAGCATCCAGGCTGCATTGGCTTCAATTTGTGTTATTTTGGGGCAAATTGGGGAATATTGAATTTTTGGTGAAAAAGTTGACCTCGCGGTCAATGTTTTTTTCACCTGAGGAGATAACTTGAAACGCCCGTATCTTGGGCAAGGAAGGAGTGAGAGAGCTCACATTTCAGACACAGCATCCATGCAGAAATGGCTTCAATTTGTGTTATTTCGGGGCAAATTGGGGAATATTGAATTTTTTGTGAAAATGTTGACCCCGCGGTCAATGTTTTTTTCTGCTGAGGAGAACTTGAAACGCCCATATCTTGGATAAGGAAGGAGTGAGAGAGCTCACATTTCAGACACAGCATCCAGGCTGCAATGGCTTCAATTTGTGTTATTTTGGGGCAAATTGGGGAATATTGAATTTTTGGTGAAAAAGTTGACCCCGCGGTCAATGTTTTTTTCAGCTGAGGAGAACTTGAAACGCCCATATCTTGGGCAAGGAAGGAGTGAGAGAGCTTAAATTTCAGATGCAGCATCCAGGCAGAAATGGCATCAATTTGTGTTATTTTGGGGCAAATTGGGGAATATTGAATTTTTGGTGAAAAAGTTGACCTCGCGGTCAATGTTTTTTTCACCTGAGGAGATAACTTGAAACGCCCGTATCTTGGGCAAGGAAGGAGTGAGAGAGCTCACATTTCAGACACAGCATCCATGCAGAAATGGCTTCAATTTGTGTTATTTCGGGGCAAATTGGGGAATATTGAATTTTTTGTGAAAATGTTGACCCCGCGGTCAACGTGTTTTTTCAACTGGAGAAAACTTGAAACGCCCATATCTTGGATAAGGAATGAGTGAGAGAGCTCACATTTCAGACACAGCATCCAGGCTGCATTGGCTTCAATTTGTGTTATTTTGGGGCAAATTGGGGAATATTGAATTTTTGGTGAAAAAGTTGACCTCGCGGTCAATGTTTTTTTCACCTGAGGAGATAACTTGAAACGCCCGTATCTTGGGCAAGGAAGGAGTGAGAGAGCTCATATTTCAGATACAGCATCCAGGCTGCAATGGGATGAATTTGTGTTATTTCGGGGCAAATTGGGGAATATTGAATTTTTGGTGAAAAAGTTGACCCCGCGGTCAATGTTTTTTTCAGCTGAGGAGAACTTGAAATGCCCATATCTTGGATAAGGAAGTAGTGAGAGAGCTCACATTTCAGACACAGCATCCAGGCTGCAATGGCTTCAATTTGTGTTATTTTGGGGCAAATTGGGGAATATTGAATTTTTGGTGAAAATGTTGACCCCGCGGTCAATGTTTTTTTCAGCTGAGGAGAACTTGAAACGCCCATATCTTGGGCAAGGAAGGAGTGAGAGAGCTCACATTTCAGACACAGCATCCAGGCTGCAATGGCTTCAATTTGTGTTATTTTGGGGCAAATTGGGGAATATTGAATTTTTGGTGAAAATGTTGACCCCGCGGTCAACGTGTTTTTTCAACTGGAGAAAACTTGAAACGCCCATATCTTGGATAAGGAAGGAGTGAGAGAGCTCACATTTCAGACACAGCATCCAGGCTGCAATGGCTTCAATTTGTGTTATTTTGGGGCAAATTGGGGAATATTGAATTTTTGGTGAAAAAGTTGACCTCGCAGTCAATGTTTTTTTCAGCTGAGGAGATAACTTGAAACGCCCATATCTTGGGCAAGGAAGGAGTTAGAGTGTTAAAATTTTTAGACGCAGCATCCAGGCTGCAATGGCTTCAATTTGTGTTATTTTGGGGCAAATTGGGGAATATTGAATTTTTGGTGAAAAAGTTGACCCCGCGGTCAATGTTTTTTTCAGCTGAGGAGAACTTGAAACGCCCATATCTTGGATAAGGAAGGAGTGAGAGAGCTCACATTTCAGACACAGCATCCAGGCTGCAATGGGATGAATTTGTGTTATTTCGGGGCAAATTGGGGAATATTGAATTTTTGGTGAAAAAGTTGACCCCGCGGTCAATGTTTTTTTCAGCTGAGGAGAACTTGAAATGCCCATATCTTGGGCAAGGAAGGAGTTAGAGTGTTCAAATTTTTAGACACAGCATCCAGGCTGCAATGGGATGAATTTGTGTTATTTTGGGGCAAATTGGGGAATATTGAATTTTTGGTGAAAAAGTTGACCTCGCGGTCAATGTTTTTTTCACCTGAGGAGAACTTGAAATGCCCATATCTTGGATAAGGAAGGAGTGAGAGAGCTCACATTTCAGACACAGCATCCAGGCTGCATTGGCTTCAATTTGTGTTATTTTGGGGCAAATTGGGGAATATTGAATTTTTGGTGAAAAAGTTGACCTCGCGGTCAATGTTTTTTTCACCTGAGGAGATAACTTGAAACGCCCGTATCTTGGGCAAGGAAGGAGTGAGAGAGCTCACATTTCAGACACAGCATCCAGGCTGCAATGGCTTCAATTTGTGTTATTTTGGGGCAAATTGGGGAATATTGAATTTTTTGTGAAAATGTTGACCCCGCGGTCAATGTTTTTTTCTGCTGAGGAGAACTTGAAACGCCCATATCTTGGATAAGGAAGGAGTGAGAGAGCTCACATTTCAGACACAGCATCCAGGCTGCAATGGCTTCAATTTGTGTTATTTTGGGGCAAATTGGGGAATATTGAATTTTTGGTGAAAAAGTTGACCCCGCGGTCAATGTTTTTTTCAGCTGAGGAGAACTTGAAACGCCCATATCTTGGGCAAGGAAGGAGTGAGAGAGCTTAAATTTCAGATGCAGCATCCAGGCAGAAATGGCATCAATTTGTGTTATTTTGGGGCAAATTGGGGAATATTGAATTTTTGGTGAAAAAGTTGACCTCGCGGTCAATGTTTTTTTCACCTGAGGAGATAACTTGAAACGCCCGTATCTTGGGCAAGGAAGGAGTGAGAGAGCTCACATTTCAGACACAGCATCCATGCAGAAATGGCTTCAATTTGTGTTATTTCGGGGCAAATTGGGGAATATTGAATTTTTTGTGAAAATGTTGACCCCGCGGTCAACGTGTTTTTTCAACTGGAGAAAACTTGAAACGCCCATATCTTGGATAAGGAATGAGTGAGAGAGCTCACATTTCAGACACAGCATCCAGGCTGCATTGGCTTCAATTTGTGTTATTTTGGGGCAAATTGGGGAATATTGAATTTTTGGTGAAAAAGTTGACCTCGCGGTCAATGTTTTTTTCACCTGAGGAGATAACTTGAAACGCCCGTATCTTGGGCAAGGAAGGAGTGAGAGAGCTCATATTTCAGATACAGCATCCAGGCTGCAATGGGATGAATTTGTGTTATTTCGGGGCAAATTGGGGAATATTGAATTTTTGGTGAAAAAGTTGACCCCGCGGTCAATGTTTTTTTCAGCTGAGGAGAACTTGAAACGCCCATATCTTGGGCAAGGAAGGAGTGAGAGAGCTCACATTTCAGACACAGCATCCAGGCTGCAATGGCTTCAATTTGTGTTAGTTCGGGGCAAATTGGGGAATATTGAATTTTTGGTGAAAATGTTGACCCCGCGGTCAATGTTTTTTTCAGCTGAGGAGAACTTGAAATGCCCATATCTTGGATAAGGAAGGAGTGAGAGAGCTCACATTTCAGACACAGCATCCAGGCTGCAATGGCTTCAATTTGTGTTAGTTCGGGGCAAATTGGGGAATATTGAATTTTTGGTGAAAATGTTGACCCCGCGGTCAACGTGTTTTTTCAACTGGAGAAAACTTGAAACGCCCATATCTTGGATAAGGAAGGAGTGAGAGAGCTCACATTTCAGACACAGCATCCAGGCTGCAATGGCTTCAATTTGTGTTATTTTGGGGCAAATTGGGGAATATTGAATTTTTGGTGAAAAAGTTGACCTCGCAGTCAATGTTTTTTTCAGCTGAGGAGATAACTTGAAACGCCCATATCTTGGGCAAGGAAGGAGTTAGAGTGTTAAAATTTTTAGACGCAGCATCCAGGCTGCAATGGCTTCAATTTGTGTTATTTTGGGGCAAATTGGGGAATATTGAATTTTTGGTGAAAAAGTTGACCTCGCGGTCAATGTTTTTGTCACCTGAGGAGATAACTTGAAACGCCCGTATCTTGGGCAAGGAAGGAGTGAGAGAGCTCACATTTCAGACACAGCATCCAGGCTCGATGGCTTCAATTTGTGTTATTTTGGGGCAAATTGGGGAATATTGAATTTTTGGTGAAAAAGTTGACCCCGCGGTCAATGTTTTTTTCAGCTGAGGAGAACTTGAAACGCCCATATCTTGGGCAAGGAAGGAGTGAGAGAGCTTAAATTTCAGATGCAGCATCCAGGCAGAAATGGCATCAATTTGTGTTATTTTGGGGCAAATTGGGGAATATTGAATTTTTGGTGAAAAAGTTGACCTCGCGGTCAATGTTTTTGTCACCTGAGGAGATAACTTGAAACGCCCGTATCTTGGGCAAGGAAGGAGTGAGAGAGCTCACATTTCAGACACAGCATCCAGGCTGCAATGGCTTCAATTTGTGTTATTTTGGGGCAAATTGGGGAATATTGAATTTTTGGTGAAAAAGTTGACCCCGCGGTCAATGTTTTTTTCAACTGGAGAAAACTTGAAACGCCCATATCTTGGATAAGGAAGGAGTGAGAGAGCTCACATTTCAGACACAGCATCCAGGCTGCAATGGCTTCAATTTGTGTTATTTTGGGGCAAATTGGGGAATATTGAATTTTTGGTGAAAAAGTTGACCCCGCGGTCAATGTTTTTTTCAGCTGAGGAGAACTTGAAATGCCCATATCTTGGATAAGGAAGGAGTGAGAGAGCTCACATTTCAGACACAGCATCCAGGCTGCATTGGCTTCAATTTGTGTTATTTTGGGGCAAATTGGGGAATATTGAATTTTTGGTGAAAAAGTTGACCTCGCGGTCAATGTTTTTTTCACCTGAGGAGATAACTTGAAACGCCCGTATCTTGGGCAAGGAAGGAGTGAGAGAGCTCACATTTCAGACACAGCATCCATGCAGAAATGGCTTCAATTTGTGTTATTTCGGGGCAAATTGGGGAATATTGAATTTTTTGTGAAAATGTTGACCCCGCGGTCAATGTTTTTTTCTGCTGAGGAGAACTTGAAACGCCCATATCTTGGATAAGGAAGGAGTGAGAGAGCTCACATTTCAGACACAGCATCCAGGCTGCATTGGCTTCAATTTGTGTTATTTTGGGGCAAATTGGGGAATATTGAATTTTTGGTGAAAATGTTGCCCCTGCGGTCAACGTGTTTTTTCAACTGGAGAAAACTTGAAACGCCCATATCTTGGATAAGGAAGGAGTGAGAGAGCTCACATTTCAGACACAGCATCCAGGCTGCAATGGGATGAATTTGTGTTATTTCGGGGCAAATTGGGGAATATTGAATTTTTGGTGAAAAAGTTGACCCCGCGGTCAATGTTTTTTTCAGCTGAAGAGAACTTGAAATGCCCATATCTTGGGCAAGGAAGGAGTTAGAGTGTTCAAATTTTTAGACGCAGCATCCATTCTGCAATGGCTTCAATTTGTGTTATTTTGGGGCAAATTGGGGAATATTGATTTTTTGGTGAAAAAGTTGACCCCGCGGTCAATGTTTTTTTCTGCTGAGGAGAACTTGAAACGCCCATATCTTGGATAAGGAAGGAGTGAGAGAGCTCACATTTCAGACACAGCATCCAGGCTGCAATGGCTTCAATTTGTGTTATTTTGGGGCAAATTGGGGAATATTGAATTTTTGGTGAAAAAGTTGACCCCGCGGTCAATGTTTTTTTCAGCTGAGGAGAACTTGAAACGCCCATATCTTGGATAAGGAAGGAGTGAGAGAGCTCACATTTCAGACACAGCATCCAGGCTGCAATGGGATGAATTTGTGTTATTTCGGGGCAAATTGGGGAATATTGAATTTTTGGTGAAAAAGTTGACCCCGCGGTCAATGTTTTTTTCAGCTGAGGAGAACTTGAAATGCCCATATCTTGGGCAAGGAAGGAGTTAGAGTGTTCAAATTTTTAGACGCAGCATCCATTCTGCAATGGCTTCAATTTGTGTTATTTTGGGGCAAATTGGGGAATATTGATTTTTTGGTGAAAAAGTTGACCCCGCGGTCAATGTTTTTTTCTGCTGAGGAGAACTTGAAACGCCCATATCTTGGATAAGGAAGGAGTGAGAGAGCTCACATTTCAGACACAGCATCCAGGCTGCAATGGCTTCAATTTGTGTTATTTTGGGGCAAATTGGGGAATATTGAATTTTTGGTGAAAAAGTTGACCCCGCGGTCAATGTTTTTTTCAGCTGAGGAGAACTTGAAACGCCCATATCTTGGGCAAGGAAGGAGTGAGAGAGCTTAAATTTCAGATGCAGCATCCAGGCAGAAATGGCATCAATTTGTGTTATTTTGGGGCAAATTGGGGAATATTGAATTTTTGGTGAAAAAGTTGACCTCGCGGTCAATGTTTTTTTCACCTGAGGAGATAACTTGAAACGCCCGTATCTTGGGCAAGGAAGGAGTGAGAGAGCTCACATTTCAGACACAGCATCCATGCAGAAATGGCTTCAATTTGTGTTATTTCGGGGGAAATTGGGGAATATTGAATTTTTTGTGAAAATGTTGACCCCGCGGTCAACGTGTTTTTTCAACTGGAGAAAACTTGAAACGCCCATATCTTGGATAAGGAAGGAGTGAGAGAGCTCACATTTCAGACACAGCATCCAGGCTGCATTGGCTTCAATTTGTGTTATTTTGGGGCAAATTGGGGAATATTGATTTTTTGGTGAAAAAGTTGACCTCGCGGTCAATGTTTTTTTCAGCTGAGGAGAACTTGAAATACCCATATCTTGGGCAAGGAAGGAGTGAGAGAGCTTAAATTTCAGACGCAGCATCCAGGCTGCAATGGCTTCTATTTGTGTTATTTTGGGGCAAATTGGGGAATATTGAATTTTTGGTGAAAATGTTGACCTCGCGGTCAATGTTTTTTTCACCTGAGGAGATAACTTGAAACGCCCGTATCTTGGGCAAGGAAGGAGTGAGAGAGCTCACATTTCAGACACAGCATCCATGCAGAAATGGCTTCAATTTGTGTTATTTCGGGGCAAATTGGGGAATATTGAATTTTTTTGTGAAAATGTTGACCCCGCGGTCAATGTTTTTTTCAGCTGAGGAGAACTTGAAACGCCCATATCTTGGATAAGGAAGGAGTGAGAGAGCTCACATTTCAGACACAGCATCCAGGCTGCAATGGCTTCAATTTGTGTTATTTTTGGGCAAATTGGGGAATATTGAATTTTTTGTGAAAATGTTGACCCCGCGGTCAACGTGTTTTTTCAACTGGAGAAAACTTGAAACGCCCATATCTTGGATAAGGAAGGAGTGAGAGAGCTCACATTTCAGACACAGCATCCAGGCTGCAATGGCTTCAATTTGTGTTATTTTGGGGCAAATTGGGGAATATTGAATTTTTGGTGAAAAAGTTGACCCCGCGGTCAATGTTTTTTTCAGCTGAGGAGAACTTGAAACGCCCATATCTTGGATAAGGAAGGAGTGAGAGAGCTCACATTTCAGACGCAGCATCCAGGCTGCAATGGCTTCAATTTGTGTTATTTTGGGGCAAATTGGGGAATATTGAATTTTTGGTGAAAAAGTTGACCTCGCGGTCAATGTTTTTTTCAGCTGAGGAGATAACTTGAAACGCCCGTATCTTGGGCAAGGAAGGAGTGAGAGAGCTCACATTTCAGACACAGCATCCAGGCTGCAATGGGATGAATTTGTGTTATTTCAGGGCAAATTGGGGAATATTGAATTTTTGGTGAAAAAGTTGACCCCGCGGTCAATGTTTTTTTCAGCTGAGGAGAACTTGAAACGCCCATATCTTGGATAAGGAAGGAGTGAGAGAGCTCACATTTCAGACACAGCATCCAGGCTGCAATGGCTTCAATTTGTGTTATTTCGGGGCAAATTGGGGAATATTGAATTTTTGGTGAAAAAGTTGACCCCGCGGTCAATGTTTTTTTCAGCTGAGGAGATAACTTGAAACGCCCATATCTTGGGCAAGGAAGGAGTTAGAGAGCTCACATTTCAGACACAGCATCCAGGCTGCAATGGCTTCAATTTGTGTTATTTTGGGGCAAATTGGGGAATATTGAATTTTTGGTGAAAAAGTTGACCCCGCGGTCAAGGTTTTTTTCAGCTGAGGAGATAACTTGAAACGCCCATATCTTGGGCAAGGAAGGAGTTAGAGAGCTCACATTTCAGACACAGCATCCAGGCTGCAATGGCTTCAATTTGTGTTATTTTGGGGCAAATTGGGGAATATTGAATTTTTGGTGAAAAAGTTGACCCCGCGGTCAATGTTTTTTTCAGCTGAGGAGAACTTGAAATGCCCATATCTTGGATAAGGAAGGAGTTAGAGAGCTCACATTTCAGACACAGCATCCAGGCTGCAATGGCTTCAATTTGTGTTATTTTGGGGCAAATTGGGGAATATTGAATTTTTTGTGAAAATGTTGACCCCGCGGTCAACGTGTTTTTTCAACTGGAGAAAACTTGAAACGCCCATATCTTGGATAAGGAAGGAGTGAGAGAGCTCACATTTCAGACACAGCATCCAGGCTGCAATGGGATGAATTTGTGTTATTTCGGGGCAAATTGGGGAATATTGAATTTTTGGTGAAAAAGTTGACCCCGCGGTCAATGTTTTTTTCAGCTGAGGAGAACTTGAAACGCCCATATCTTGGATAAGGAAGGAGTGAGAGAGCTCACATTTCAGACACAGCATCCAGGCTGCAATGGGATGAATTTGTGTTATTTCGGGGCAAATTGGGGAATATTGAATTTTTGGTGAAAAAGTTGACCCCGCGGTCAATGTTTTTTTCAGCTGAGGAGAACTTGAAACGCCCATATCTTGGATAAGGAAGGAGTGAGAGAGCTCACATTTCAGACGCAGCATCCAGGCTGCAATGGCTTCAATTTGTGTTATTTTGGGGCAAATTGGGGAATATTGAATTTTTTGTGAAAATGTTGACCCCGCGGTCAACGTGTTTTTTCAACTGGAGAAAACTTGAAACGCCCATATCTTGGATAAGGAAGGAGTGAGAGAGCTCACATTTCAGACGCAGCATCCAGGCTGCAATGGCTTCAATTTGTGTTATTTTGGGGCAAATTGGGGAATATTGAATTTTTGGTGAAAAAGTTGACCTCGCGGTCAATGTTTTTTTCAGCTGAGGAGATAACTTGAAACGCCCGTATCTTGGGCAAGGAAGGAGTGAGAGAGCTCACATTTCAGACACAGCATCCATGCAGAAATGGCTTCAATTTGTGTTATTTCGGGGCAAATTGGGGAATATTGAATTTTTTTGTGAAAATGTTGACCCCGCGGTCAATGTTTTTTTCAGCTGAGGAGAACTTGAAACGCCCATATCTTGGGCAAGGAAGGAGTGAGAGAGCTCACATTTCAGACACAGCATCCAGGCTGCAATGGCTTCAATTTGTGTTATTTTGGGGCAAATTGGGGAATATTGAATTTTTGGTGAAAAAGTTGACCCCGCGGTCAAGGTTTTTTTCAGCTGAGGAGATAACTTGAAACGCCCATATCTTGGGCAAGGAAGGAGTTAGAGTGTTAAAATTTTTAGACGCAGCATCCAGGCTGCAATGGCTTCAATTTGTGTTATTTTGGGGCAAATTGGGGAATATTGAATTTTTGGTGAAAAAGTTGACCTCGCGGTCAATGTTTTTGTCACCTGAGGAGATAACTTGAAACGCCCGTATCTTGGGCAAGGAAGGAGTGAGAGAGCTCACATTTCAGACACAGCATCCAGGCTCGATGGCTTCAATTTGTGTTATTTTGGGGCAAATTGGGGAATATTGAATTTTTGGTGAAAAAGTTGACCCCGCGGTCAATGTTTTTTTCAGCTGAGGAGAACTTGAAACGCCCATATCTTGGGCAAGGAAGGAGTGAGAGAGCTTAAATTTCAGATGCAGCATCCAGGCAGAAATGGCATCAATTTGTGTTATTTTGGGGCAAATTGGGGAATATTGAATTTTTGGTGAAAAAGTTGACCTCGCGGTCAATGTTTTTGTCACCTGAGGAGATAACTTGAAACGCCCGTATCTTGGGCAAGGAAGGAGTGAGAGAGCTCACATTTCAGACACAGCATCCAGGCTGCAATGGCTTCAATTTGTGTTATTTTGGGGCAAATTGGGGAATATTGAATTTTTGGTGAAAAAGTTGACCCCGCGGTCAATGTTTTTTTCAACTGGAGAAAACTTGAAACGCCCATATCTTGGATAAGGAAGGAGTGAGAGAGCTCACATTTCAGACACAGCATCCAGGCTGCAATGGCTTCAATTTGTGTTATTTTGGGGCAAATTGGGGAATATTGAATTTTTGGTGAAAAAGTTGACCCCGCGGTCAATGTTTTTTTCAGCTGAGGAGAACTTGAAATGCCCATATCTTGGATAAGGAAGGAGTGAGAGAGCTCACATTTCAGACACAGCATCCAGGCTGCATTGGCTTCAATTTGTGTTATTTTGGGGCAAATTGGGGAATATTGAATTTTTGGTGAAAAAGTTGACCTCGCGGTCAATGTTTTTTTCACCTGAGGAGATAACTTGAAACGCCCGTATCTTGGGCAAGGAAGGAGTGAGAGAGCTCACATTTCAGACACAGCATCCATGCAGAAATGGCTTCAATTTGTGTTATTTCGGGGCAAATTGGGGAATATTGAATTTTTTGTGAAAATGTTGACCCCGCGGTCAATGTTTTTTTCTGCTGAGGAGAACTTGAAACGCCCATATCTTGGATAAGGAAGGAGTGAGAGAGCTCACATTTCAGACACAGCATCCAGGCTGCATTGGCTTCAATTTGTGTTATTTTGGGGCAAATTGGGGAATATTGAATTTTTGGTGAAAATGTTGCCCCTGCGGTCAACGTGTTTTTTCAACTGGAGAAAACTTGAAACGCCCATATCTTGGATAAGGAAGGAGTGAGAGAGCTCACATTTCAGACACAGCATCCAGGCTGCAATGGGATGAATTTGTGTTATTTCGGGGCAAATTGGGGAATATTGAATTTTTGGTGAAAAAGTTGACCCCGCGGTCAATGTTTTTTTCAGCTGAAGAGAACTTGAAATGCCCATATCTTGGGCAAGGAAGGAGTTAGAGTGTTCAAATTTTTAGACGCAGCATCCATTCTGCAATGGCTTCAATTTGTGTTATTTTGGGGCAAATTGGGGAATATTGATTTTTTGGTGAAAAAGTTGACCCCGCGGTCAATGTTTTTTTCTGCTGAGGAGAACTTGAAACGCCCATATCTTGGATAAGGAAGGAGTGAGAGAGCTCACATTTCAGACACAGCATCCAGGCTGCAATGGCTTCAATTTGTGTTATTTTGGGGCAAATTGGGGAATATTGAATTTTTGGTGAAAAAGTTGACCCCGCGGTCAATGTTTTTTTCAGCTGAGGAGAACTTGAAACGCCCATATCTTGGATAAGGAAGGAGTGAGAGAGCTCACATTTCAGACACAGCATCCAGGCTGCAATGGGATGAATTTGTGTTATTTCGGGGCAAATTGGGGAATATTGAATTTTTGGTGAAAAAGTTGACCCCGCGGTCAATGTTTTTTTCAGCTGAGGAGAACTTGAAATGCCCATATCTTGGGCAAGGAAGGAGTTAGAGTGTTCAAATTTTTAGACGCAGCATCCATTCTGCAATGGCTTCAATTTGTGTTATTTTGGGGCAAATTGGGGAATATTGATTTTTTGGTGAAAAAGTTGACCCCGCGGTCAATGTTTTTTTCTGCTGAGGAGAACTTGAAACGCCCATATCTTGGATAAGGAAGGAGTGAGAGAGCTCACATTTCAGACACAGCATCCAGGCTGCAATGGCTTCAATTTGTGTTATTTTGGGGCAAATTGGGGAATATTGAATTTTTGGTGAAAAAGTTGACCCCGCGGTCAATGTTTTTTTCAGCTGAGGAGAACTTGAAACGCCCATATCTTGGGCAAGGAAGGAGTGAGAGAGCTTAAATTTCAGATGCAGCATCCAGGCAGAAATGGCATCAATTTGTGTTATTTTGGGGCAAATTGGGGAATATTGAATTTTTGGTGAAAAAGTTGACCTCGCGGTCAATGTTTTTTTCACCTGAGGAGATAACTTGAAACGCCCGTATCTTGGGCAAGGAAGGAGTGAGAGAGCTCACATTTCAGACACAGCATCCATGCAGAAATGGCTTCAATTTGTGTTATTTCGGGGGAAATTGGGGAATATTGAATTTTTTGTGAAAATGTTGACCCCGCGGTCAACGTGTTTTTTCAACTGGAGAAAACTTGAAACGCCCATATCTTGGATAAGGAAGGAGTGAGAGAGCTCACATTTCAGACACAGCATCCAGGCTGCATTGGCTTCAATTTGTGTTATTTTGGGGCAAATTGGGGAATATTGATTTTTTGGTGAAAAAGTTGACCTCGCGGTCAATGTTTTTTTCAGCTGAGGAGAACTTGAAATACCCATATCTTGGGCAAGGAAGGAGTGAGAGAGCTTAAATTTCAGACGCAGCATCCAGGCTGCAATGGCTTCTATTTGTGTTATTTTGGGGCAAATTGGGGAATATTGAATTTTTGGTGAAAATGTTGACCTCGCGGTCAATGTTTTTTTCACCTGAGGAGATAACTTGAAACGCCCGTATCTTGGGCAAGGAAGGAGTGAGAGAGCTCACATTTCAGACACAGCATCCATGCAGAAATGGCTTCAATTTGTGTTATTTCGGGGCAAATTGGGGAATATTGAATTTTTTTGTGAAAATGTTGACCCCGCGGTCAATGTTTTTTTCAGCTGAGGAGAACTTGAAACGCCCATATCTTGGATAAGGAAGGAGTGAGAGAGCTCACATTTCAGACACAGCATCCAGGCTGCAATGGCTTCAATTTGTGTTATTTTTGGGCAAATTGGGGAATATTGAATTTTTTGTGAAAATGTTGACCCCGCGGTCAACGTGTTTTTTCAACTGGAGAAAACTTGAAACGCCCATATCTTGGATAAGGAAGGAGTGAGAGAGCTCACATTTCAGACACAGCATCCAGGCTGCAATGGCTTCAATTTGTGTTATTTTGGGGCAAATTGGGGAATATTGAATTTTTGGTGAAAAAGTTGACCCCGCGGTCAATGTTTTTTTCAGCTGAGGAGAACTTGAAACGCCCATATCTTGGATAAGGAAGGAGTGAGAGAGCTCACATTTCAGACGCAGCATCCAGGCTGCAATGGCTTCAATTTGTGTTATTTTGGGGCAAATTGGGGAATATTGAATTTTTGGTGAAAAAGTTGACCTCGCGGTCAATGTTTTTTTCAGCTGAGGAGATAACTTGAAACGCCCGTATCTTGGGCAAGGAAGGAGTGAGAGAGCTCACATTTCAGACACAGCATCCAGGCTGCAATGGGATGAATTTGTGTTATTTCAGGGCAAATTGGGGAATATTGAATTTTTGGTGAAAAAGTTGACCCCGCGGTCAATGTTTTTTTCAGCTGAGGAGAACTTGAAACGCCCATATCTTGGATAAGGAAGGAGTGAGAGAGCTCACATTTCAGACACAGCATCCAGGCTGCAATGGCTTCAATTTGTGTTATTTCGGGGCAAATTGGGGAATATTGAATTTTTGGTGAAAAAGTTGACCCCGCGGTCAATGTTTTTTTCAGCTGAGGAGATAACTTGAAACGCCCATATCTTGGGCAAGGAAGGAGTTAGAGAGCTCACATTTCAGACACAGCATCCAGGCTGCAATGGCTTCAATTTGTGTTATTTTGGGGCAAATTGGGGAATATTGAATTTTTGGTGAAAAAGTTGACCCCGCGGTCAAGGTTTTTTTCAGCTGAGGAGATAACTTGAAACGCCCATATCTTGGGCAAGGAAGGAGTTAGAGAGCTCACATTTCAGACACAGCATCCAGGCTGCAATGGCTTCAATTTGTGTTATTTTGGGGCAAATTGGGGAATATTGAATTTTTGGTGAAAAAGTTGACCCCGCGGTCAATGTTTTTTTCAGCTGAGGAGAACTTGAAATGCCCATATCTTGGATAAGGAAGGAGTTAGAGAGCTCACATTTCAGACACAGCATCCAGGCTGCAATGGCTTCAATTTGTGTTATTTTGGGGCAAATTGGGGAATATTGAATTTTTTGTGAAAATGTTGACCCCGCGGTCAACGTGTTTTTTCAACTGGAGAAAACTTGAAACGCCCATATCTTGGATAAGGAAGGAGTGAGAGAGCTCACATTTCAGACACAGCATCCAGGCTGCAATGGGATGAATTTGTGTTATTTCGGGGCAAATTGGGGAATATTGAATTTTTGGTGAAAAAGTTGACCCCGCGGTCAATGTTTTTTTCAGCTGAGGAGAACTTGAAACGCCCATATCTTGGATAAGGAAGGAGTGAGAGAGCTCACATTTCAGACACAGCATCCAGGCTGCAATGGGATGAATTTGTGTTATTTCGGGGCAAATTGGGGAATATTGAATTTTTGGTGAAAAAGTTGACCCCGCGGTCAATGTTTTTTTCAGCTGAGGAGAACTTGAAACGCCCATATCTTGGATAAGGAAGGAGTGAGAGAGCTCACATTTCAGACGCAGCATCCAGGCTGCAATGGCTTCAATTTGTGTTATTTTGGGGCAAATTGGGGAATATTGAATTTTTTGTGAAAATGTTGACCCCGCGGTCAACGTGTTTTTTCAACTGGAGAAAACTTGAAACGCCCATATCTTGGATAAGGAAGGAGTGAGAGAGCTCACATTTCAGACGCAGCATCCAGGCTGCAATGGCTTCAATTTGTGTTATTTTGGGGCAAATTGGGGAATATTGAATTTTTGGTGAAAAAGTTGACCTCGCGGTCAATGTTTTTTTCAGCTGAGGAGATAACTTGAAACGCCCGTATCTTGGGCAAGGAAGGAGTGAGAGAGCTCACATTTCAGACACAGCATCCATGCAGAAATGGCTTCAATTTGTGTTATTTCGGGGCAAATTGGGGAATATTGAATTTTTTTGTGAAAATGTTGACCCCGCGGTCAATGTTTTTTTCAGCTGAGGAGAACTTGAAACGCCCATATCTTGGGCAAGGAAGGAGTGAGAGAGCTCACATTTCAGACACAGCATCCAGGCTGCAATGGCTTCAATTTGTGTTATTTTGGGGCAAATTGGGGAATATTGAATTTTTGGTGAAAAAGTTGACCCCGCGGTCAAGGTTTTTTTCAGCTGAGGAGATAACTTGAAACGCCCATATCTTGGGCAAGGAAGGAGTTAGAGAGCTCACATTTCAGACACAGCATCCAGGCTGCAATGGCTTCAATTTGTGTTATTTTGGGGCAAATTGGGGAATATTGAATTTTTTGTGAAAATGTTGACCCCGCGGTCAACGTGTTTTTTCAACTGGAGAAAACTTGAAACGCCCATATCTTGGATAAGGAAGGAGTGAGAGAGCTCACATTTCAGACACAGCATCCAGGCTGCAATGGGATGAATTTGTGTTATTTCGGGGCAAATTGGGGAATATTGAATTTTTGGTGAAAAAGTTGACCCCGCGGTCAATGTTTTTTTCAGCTGAGGAGAACTTGAAACGCCCATATCTTGGATAAGGAAGGAGTGAGAGAGCTCACATTTCAGACACAGCATCCAGGCTGCAATGGGATGAATTTGTGTTATTTCGGGGCAAATTGGGGAATATTGAATTTTTGGTGAAAAAGTTGACCCCGCGGTCAATGTTTTTTTCAGCTGAGGAGAACTTGAAACGCCCATATCTTGGATAAGGAAGGAGTGAGAGAGCTCACATTTCAGACGCAGCATCCAGGCTGCAATGGCTTCAATTTGTGTTATTTTGGGGCAAATTGGGGAATATTGAATTTTTTGTGAAAATGTTGACCCCGCGGTCAACGTGTTTTTTCAACTGGAGAAAACTTGAAACGCCCATATCTTGGATAAGGAAGGAGTGAGAGAGCTCACATTTCAGACGCAGCATCCAGGCTGCAATGGCTTCAATTTGTGTTATTTTGGGGCAAATTGGGGAATATTGAATTTTTGGTGAAAAAGTTGACCTCGCGGTCAATGTTTTTTTCAGCTGAGGAGATAACTTGAAACGCCCGTATCTTGGGCAAGGAAGGAGTGAGAGAGCTCACATTTCAGACACAGCATCCATGCAGAAATGGCTTCAATTTGTGTTATTTCGGGGCAAATTGGGGAATATTGAATTTTTTTGTGAAAATGTTGACCCCGCGGTCAATGTTTTTTTCAGCTGAGGAGAACTTGAAACGCCCATATCTTGGGCAAGGAAGGAGTGAGAGAGCTCACATTTCAGACACAGCATCCAGGCTGCAATGGCTTCAATTTGTGTTATTTTGGGGCAAATTGGGGAATATTGAATTTTTTGTGAAAATGTTGACCCCGCGGTCAACGTGTTTTTTCAACTGGAGAAAACTTGAAACGCCCATATCTTGGATAAGGAAGGAGTGAGAGAGCTCACATTTCAGACGCAGCATCCAGGCTGCAATGGCTTCAATTTGTGTTATTTTGGGGCAAATTGGGGAATATTGAATTTTTGGTGAAAAAGTTGACCTCGCGGTCAATGTTTTTTTCAGCTGAGGAGATAACTTGAAACGCCCGTATCTTGGGCAAGGAAGGAGTGAGAGAGCTCACATTTCAGACACAGCATCCAGGCTGCAATGGGATGAATTTGTGTTATTTCGGGGCAAATTGGGGAATATTGAATTTTTGGTGAAAAAGTTGACCTCGCGGTCAATGTTTTTTTCTGCTGAGGAGAACTTGAAACGCCCATATCTTGGATAAGGAAGGAGTGAGAGAGCTCACATTTCAGACACAGCATCCAGGCTGCATTGGCTTCAATTTGTGTTATTTTGGGGCAAATTGGGGAATATTGATTTTTTGGTGAAAAAGTTGACCTCGCGGTCAATGTTTTTTTCAGCTGAGGAGAACTTGAAATACCCATATCTTGGGCAAGGAAGGAGTGAGAGAGCTTAAATTTCAGACGCAGCATCCAGGCTGCAATGGCTTCTATTTGTGTTATTTTGGGGCAAATTGGGGAATATTGAATTTTTGGTGAAAATGTTGACCTCGCGGTCAATGTTTTTTTCAGCTGAGGAGATAACTTGAAACGCCCGTATCTTGGGCAAGGAAGGAGTGAGAGAGCTCATATTTCAGACACAGCATCCAGGCTGCAATGGGATGAATTTGTGTTATTTCGGGGCAAATTGGGGAATATTGAATTTTTGGTGAAAAAGTTGACCCCGCGGTCAATGTTTTTTTCAGCTGAGGAGAACTTGAAATGCCCATATCTTGGATAAGGAAGTAGTGAGAGAGCTCACATTTCAGACACAGCATCCAGGCTGCAATGGCTTCAATTTGTGTTATTTTGGGGCAAATTGGGGAATATTGAATTTTTGGTGAAAAAGTTGACCCCGCGATCAATGTTTTTTTCAGCTGAGGAGATAACTTGAAACGCCCGTATCTTGGGCAAGGAAGGAGTGAGAGAGCTCACATTTCAGACACAGCATCCAGGCTGCAATGGCTTCAATTTGTGTGTATTTTTGGGCAAATTGGGGAATATTGAATTTTTTGTGAAAATGTTGACCCCGCGGTCAACGTGTTTTTTCAACTGGAGAAAACTTGAAACGCCCATATCTTGGATAAGGAAGGAGTGAGAGAGCTCACATTTCAGACACAGCATCCAGGCTGCAATGGCTTCAATTTGTGTTATTTTGGGGCAAATTGGGGAATATTGAATTTTTGGTGAAAAAGTTGACCCCGCGGTCAATGTTTTTTTCAGCTGAGGAGATAACTTGAAACGCCCATATCTTGGGCAAGGAAGGAGTGAGAGAGCTCACATTTCAGACACAGCATCCAGGCTGCAATTGCTTCAATTTGTGTTAGTCCGGGGGAAATTGGGGAATATTGAATTTTTGGTGAAAATGTTGACCCCGCGGTCAACGTGTTTTTTCAACTGGAGAAAACTTGAAACGCCCATATCTTGGATAAGGAAGGAGTGAGAGAGCTCACATTTCAGACACAGCATCCAGGCTGCAATGGCTTCAATTTGTGTTATTTCGGGGCAAATTGGGGAATATTGAATTTTTGGTGAAAAAGTTGACCCCGCGGTCAATGTTTTTTTCAGCTGAGGAGATAACTTGAAACGCCCATATCTTGGGCAAGGAAGGAGTTAGAGAGCTCACATTTCAGACACAGCATCCAGGCTGCAATGGCTTCAATTTGTGTTATTTTGGGGCAAATTGGGGAATATTGAATTTTTGGTGAAAAAGTTGACCCCGCGGTCAAGGTTTTTTTCAGCTGAGGAGATAACTTGAAACGCCCATATCTTGGGCAAGGAAGGAGTTAGAGAGCTCACATTTCAGACACAGCATCCAGGCTGCAATGGCTTCAATTTGTGTTATTTTGGGGCAAATTGGGGAATATTGAATTTTTGGTGAAAATGTTGACCCCGCGGTCAACGTGTTTTTTCAACTGGAGAAAACTTGAAACGCCCATATCTTGGATAAGGAAGGAGTGAGAGAGCTCACATTTCAGACACAGCATCCAGGCTGCAATGGCTTCAATTTGTGTTATTTTGGGGCAAATTGGGGAATATTGAATTTTTGGTGAAAATGTTGACCCCGCGGTCAACGTGTTTTTTCAACTGGAGAAAACTTGAAACGCCCATATCTTGGATAAGGAAGGAGTGAGAGAGCTCACATTTCAGACACAGCATCCAGGCTGCAATGGCTTCAATTTGTGTTATTTTGGGGCAAATTGGGGAATATTGAATTTTTGGTGCAAAAGTTGACCTCGCAGTCAATGTTTTTTTCAGCTGAGGAGATAACTTGAAACGCCCATATCTTGGGCAAGGAAGGAGTTAGAGTGTTAAAATTTTTAGACGCAGCATCCAGGCTGCAATGGCTTCAATTTGTGTTATTTTGGGGCAAATTGGGGAATATTGAATTTTTGGTGAAAAAGTTGACCCCGCGGTCAATGTTTTTTTCAGCTGAGGAGAACTTGAAACGCCCATATCTTGGATAAGGAAGGAGTGAGAGAGCTCACATTTCAGACACAGCATCCAGGCTGCAATGGGATGAATTTGTGTTATTTCGGGGCAAATTGGGGAATATTGAATTTTTGGTGAAAAAGTTGACCCCGCGGTCAATGTTTTTTTCAGCTGAGGAGAACTTGAAATGCCCATATCTTGGGCAAGGAAGGAGTTAGAGTGTTCAAATTTTTAGACACAGCATCCAGGCTGCAATGGGATGAATTTGTGTTATTTTGGGGCAAATTGGGGAATATTGAATTTTTGGTGAAAAAGTTGACCTCGCGGTCAATGTTTTTTTCACCTGAGGAGAACTTGAAATGCCCATATCTTGGATAAGGAAGGAGTGAGAGAGCTCACATTTCAGACACAGCATCCAGGCTGCATTGGCTTCAATTTGTGTTATTTTGGGGCAAATTGGGGAATATTGAATTTTTGGTGAAAAAGTTGACCTCGCGGTCAATGTTTTTTTCACCTGAGGAGATAACTTGAAACGCCCGTATCTTGGGCAAGGAAGGAGTGAGAGAGCTCACATTTCAGACACAGCATCCATGCAGAAATGGCTTCAATTTGTGTTATTTCGGGGCAAATTGGGGAATATTGAATTTTTTGTGAAAATGTTGACCCCGCGGTCAATGTTTTTTTCTGCTGAGGAGAACTTGAAACGCCCATATCTTGGATAAGGAAGGAGTGAGAGAGCTCACATTTCAGACACAGCATCCAGGCTGCAATGGCTTCAATTTGTGTTATTTTGGGGCAAATTGGGGAATATTGAATTTTTGGTGAAAAAGTTGACCCCGCGGTCAATGTTTTTTTCAGCTGAGGAGAACTTGAAACGCCCATATCTTGGGCAAGGAAGGAGTGAGAGAGCTTAAATTTCAGATGCAGCATCCAGGCAGAAATGGCATCAATTTGTGTTATTTTGGGGCAAATTGGGGAATATTGAATTTTTGGTGAAAAAGTTGACCTCGCGGTCAATGTTTTTTTCACCTGAGGAGATAACTTGAAACGCCCGTATCTTGGGCAAGGAAGGAGTGAGAGAGCTCACATTTCAGACACAGCATCCATGCAGAAATGGCTTCAATTTGTGTTATTTCGGGGCAAATTGGGGAATATTGAATTTTTTGTGAAAATGTTGACCCCGCGGTCAACGTGTTTTTTCAACTGGAGAAAACTTGAAACGCCCATATCTTGGATAAGGAATGAGTGAGAGAGCTCACATTTCAGACACAGCATCCAGGCTGCATTGGCTTCAATTTGTGTTATTTTGGGGCAAATTGGGGAATATTGAATTTTTGGTGAAAAAGTTGACCTCGCGGTCAATGTTTTTTTCACCTGAGGAGATAACTTGAAACGCCCGTATCTTGGGCAAGGAAGGAGTGAGAGAGCTCATATTTCAGATACAGCATCCAGGCTGCAATGGGATGAATTTGTGTTATTTCGGGGCAAATTGGGGAATATTGAATTTTTGGTGAAAAAGTTGACCCCGCGGTCAATGTTTTTTTCAGCTGAGGAGAACTTGAAACGCCCATATCTTGGGCAAGGAAGGAGTGAGAGAGCTCACATTTCAGACACAGCATCCAGGCTGCAATGGCTTCAATTTGTGTTAGTTCGGGGCAAATTGGGGAATATTGAATTTTTGGTGAAAATGTTGACCCCGCGGTCAACGTGTTTTTTCAACTGGAGAAAACTTGAAACGCCCATATCTTGGATAAGGAAGGAGTGAGAGAGCTCACATTTCAGACACAGCATCCAGGCTGCAATGGCTTCAATTTGTGTTATTTTGGGGCAAATTGGGGAATATTGAATTTTTGGTGAAAAAGTTGACCTCGCAGTCAATGTTTTTTTCAGCTGAGGAGATAACTTGAAACGCCCATATCTTGGGCAAGGAAGGAGTTAGAGTGTTAAAATTTTTAGACGCAGCATCCAGGCTGCAATGGCTTCAATTTGTGTTATTTTGGGGCAAATTGGGGAATATTGAATTTTTGGTGAAAAAGTTGACCTCGCGGTCAATGTTTTTGTCACCTGAGGAGATAACTTGAAACGCCCGTATCTTGGGCAAGGAAGGAGTGAGAGAGCTCACATTTCAGACACAGCATCCAGGCTGCAATGGCTTCAATTTGTGTTATTTTGGGGCAAATTGGGGAATATTGAATTTTTGGTGAAAAAGTTGACCCCGCGGTCAATGTTTTTTTCAGCTGAGGAGAACTTGAAACGCCCATATCTTGGGCAAGGAAGGAGTGAGAGAGCTTAAATTTCAGATGCAGCATCCAGGCAGAAATGGCATCAATTTGTGTTATTTTGGGGCAAATTGGGGAATATTGAATTTTTGGTGAAAAAGTTGACCTCGCGGTCAATGTTTTTGTCACCTGAGGAGATAACTTGAAACGCCCGTATCTTGGGCAAGGAAGGAGTGAGAGAGCTCACATTTCAGACACAGCATCCAGGCTGCAATGGCTTCAATTTGTGTTATTTTGGGGCAAATTGGGGAATATTGAATTTTTGGTGAAAAAGTTGACCCCGCGGTCAATGTTTTTTTCAACTGGAGAAAACTTGAAACGCCCATATCTTGGATAAGGAAGGAGTGAGAGAGCTCACATTTCAGACACAGCATCCAGGCTGCAATGGCTTCAATTTGTGTTATTTTGGGGCAAATTGGGGAATATTGAATTTTTGGTGAAAAAGTTGACCCCGCGGTCAATGTTTTTTTCAGCTGAGGAGAACTTGAAATGCCCATATCTTGGATAAGGAAGGAGTGAGAGAGCTCACATTTCAGACACAGCATCCATGCAGAAATGGCTTCAATTTGTGTTATTTCGGGGCAAATTGGGGAATATTGAATTTTTTGTGAAAATGTTGACCCCGCGGTCAATGTTTTTTTCTGCTGAGGAGAACTTGAAACGCCCATATCTTGGATAAGGAAGGAGTGAGAGAGCTCACATTTCAGACACAGCATCCAGGCTGCATTGGCTTCAATTTGTGTTATTTTGGGGCAAATTGGGGAATATTGAATTTTTGGTGAAAATGTTGCCCCTGCGGTCAACGTGTTTTTTCAACTGGAGAAAACTTGAAACGCCCATATCTTGGATAAGGAAGGAGTGAGAGAGCTCACATTTCAGACACAGCATCCAGGCTGCAATGGGATGAATTTGTGTTATTTCGGGGCAAATTGGGGAATATTGAATTTTTGGTGAAAAAGTTGACCCCGCGGTCAATGTTTTTTTCAGCTGAGGAGAACTTGAAATGCCCATATCTTGGGCAAGGAAGGAGTTAGAGTGTTCAAATTTTTAGACGCAGCATCCATTCTGCAATGGCTTCAATTTGTGTTATTTTGGGGCAAATTGGGGAATATTGATTTTTTGGTGAAAAAGTTGACCCCGCGGTCAATGTTTTTTTCTGCTGAGGAGAACTTGAAACGCCCATATCTTGGATAAGGAAGGAGTGAGAGAGCTCACATTTCAGACACAGCATCCAGGCTGCAATGGCTTCAATTTGTGTTATTTTGGGGCAAATTGGGGAATATTGAATTTTTGGTGAAAAAGTTGACCCCGCGGTCAATGTTTTTTTCAGCTGAGGAGAACTTGAAACGCCCATATCTTGGATAAGGAAGGAGTGAGAGAGCTCACATTTCAGACACAGCATCCAGGCTGCAATGGGATGAATTTGTGTTATTTCGGGGCAAATTGGGGAATATTGAATTTTTGGTGAAAAAGTTGACCCCGCGGTCAATGTTTTTTTCAGCTGAGGAGAACTTGAAACGCCCATATCTTGGGCAAGGAAGGAGTGAGAGAGCTTAAATTTCAGATGCAGCATCCAGGCAGAAATGGCATCAATTTGTGTTATTTTGGGGCAAATTGGGGAATATTGAATTTTTGGTGAAAATGTTGACCCCGCGGTCAATGTTTTTTTCTGCTGAGGAGAACTTGAAACGCCCATATCTTGGATAAGGAAGGAGTGAGAGAGCTCACATTTCAGACACAGCATCCAGGCTGCATTGGCTTCAATTTGTGTTATTTTGGGGCAAATTGGGGAATATTGAATTTTTGGTGAAAATGTTGCCCCTGCGGTCAACGTGTTTTTTCAACTGGAGAAAACTTGAAACGCCCATATCTTGGATAAGGAAGGAGTGAGAGAGCTCACATTTCAGACACAGCATCCAGGCTGCAATGGGATGAATTTGTGTTATTTCGGGGCAAATTGGGGAATATTGAATTTTTGGTGAAAAAGTTGACCCCGCGGTCAATGTTTTTTTCAGCTGAGGAGAACTTGAAATGCCCATATCTTGGGCAAGGAAGGAGTTAGAGTGTTCAAATTTTTAGACGCAGCATCCATTCTGCAATGGCTTCAATTTGTGTTATTTTGGGGCAAATTGGGGAATATTGATTTTTTGGTGAAAAAGTTGACCCCGCGGTCAATGTTTTTTTCTGCTGAGGAGAACTTGAAACGCCCATATCTTGGATAAGGAAGGAGTGAGAGAGCTCACATTTCAGACACAGCATCCAGGCTGCAATGGCTTCAATTTGTGTTATTTTGGGGCAAATTGGGGAATATTGAATTTTTGGTGAAAAAGTTGACCCCGCGGTCAATGTTTTTTTCAGCTGAGGAGAACTTGAAACGCCCATATCTTGGGCAAGGAAGGAGTGAGAGAGCTTAAATTTCAGATGCAGCATCCAGGCAGAAATGGCATCAATTTGTGTTATTTTGGGGCAAATTGGGGAATATTGAATTTTTGGTGAAAAAGTTGACCTCGCGGTCAATGTTTTTTTCACCTGAGGAGATAACTTGAAACGCCCGTATCTTGGGCAAGGAAGGAGTGAGAGAGCTCACATTTCAGACACAGCATCCATGCAGAAATGGCTTCAATTTGTGTTATTTTGGGGCAAATTGGGGAATATTGATTTTTTGGTGAAAAAGTTGACCTCACGGTCAATGTTTTTTTCAGCTGAGGAGAACTTGAAATACCCATATCTTGGGCAAGGAAGGAGTGAGAGAGCTTAAATTTCAGATGCAGCATCCAGGCTGCAATGGCTTCAATTTGTGTTATTTTGGGGCAAATTGGGGAATATTGAATTTTTTGTGAAAATGTTGACCCCGCGGTCAACGTGTTTTTTCAACTGGAGAAAACTTGAAACGCCCATATCTTCGATAAGGAAGGAGTGAGAGAGCTCACATTTCAGACACAGCATCCAGGCTGCAATGGCTTCAATTTGTGTTATTTTGGGGCAAATTGGGGAATATTGAATTTTTGGTGAAAAAGTTGACCCCGCGGTCAATGTTTTTTTCAGCTGAGGAGAACTTGAAACGCCCATATCTTGGATAAGGAAGGAGTGAGAGAGCTCACATTTCAGACACAGCATCCAGGCTGCAATGGGATGAATTTGTGTTATTTCGGGGCAAATTGGGGAATATTGAATTTTTGGTGAAAAAGTTGACCCCGCGGTCAATGTTTTTTTCAGCTGAGGAGAACTTGAAACGCCCATATCTTGGATAAGGAAGGAGTGAGAGAGCTCACATTTCAGACACAGCATCCAGGCTGCATTGGCTTCAATTTGTGTTATTTTGGGGCAAATTGGGGAATATTGAATTTTTGGTGAAAATGTTGACCCCGCGGTCAACGTGTTTTTTCAACTGGAGAAAACTTGAAACGCCCATATCTTGGATAAGGAAGGAGTGAGAGAGCTCACATTTCAGACACAGCATCCAGGCTGCATTGGCTTCAATTTGTGTTATTTCGGAGCAAATTGGGGAATATTGATTTTTTGGTGAAAAAGTTGACCCCGCGGTCAATGTTTTTTTCAGCTGAGGAGAACTTGAAACGCCCATATCTTGGGCAAGGAAGGAGTTAGAGAGCTCACATTTCAGACACAGCATCCAGGCTGCAATGGCTTCAATTTGTGTTATTTTGGGGCAAATTGGGGAATATTGAATTTTTGGTGAAAATGTTGACCCCGCGGTCAACGTGTTTTTTCAACTGGAGAAAACTTGAAACGCCCATATCTTGGATAAGGAAGGAGTGAGAGAGCTCACATTTCAGACACAGCATCCAGGCTGCAATGGCTTCAATTTGTGTTATTTTGGGGCAAATTGGGGAATATTGAATTTTTGGTGAAAATGTTGACCCCGCGGTCAACGTGTTTTTTCAACTGGAGAAAACTTGAAACGCCCATATCTTGGATAAGGAAGGAGTGAGAGAGCTCACATTTCAGACACAGCATCCAGGCTGCATTGGCTTCAATTTGTGTTATTTTGGGGCAAATTGGGGAATATTGATTTTTTGGTGAAAAAGTTGACCTCGCGGTCAATGTTTTTTTCAGCTGAGGAGAACTTGAAATACCCATATCTTGGGCAAGGAAGGAGTGAGAGAGCTTAAATTTCAGACGCAGCATCCAGGCTGCAATGGCTTCTATTTGTGTTATTTTGGGGCAAATTGGGGAATATTGAATTTTTGGTGAAAATGTTGACCTCGCGGTCAATGTTTTTTTCACCTGAGGAGATAACTTGAAACGCCCGTATCTTGGGCAAGGAAGGAGTGAGAGAGCTCACATTTCAGACACAGCATCCATGCAGAAATGGCTTCAATTTGTGTTATTTCGGGGCAAATTGGGGAATATTGAATTTTTTTGTGAAAATGTTGACCCCGCGGTCAATGTTTTTTTCAGCTGAGGAGAACTTGAAACGCCCATATCTTGGATAAGGAAGGAGTGAGAGAGCTCACATTTCAGACACAGCATCCAGGCTGCAATGGCTTCAATTTGTGTTATTTTTGGGCAAATTGGGGAATATTGAATTTTTTGTGAAAATGTTGACCCCGCGGTCAACGTGTTTTTTCAACTGGAGAAAACTTGAAACGCCCATATCTTGGATAAGGAAGGAGTGAGAGAGCTCACATTTCAGACACAGCATCCAGGCTGCAATGGCTTCAATTTGTGTTATTTTGGGGCAAATTGGGGAATATTGAATTTTTGGTGAAAAAGTTGACCCCGCGGTCAATGTTTTTTTCAGCTGAGGAGAACTTGAAACGCCCATATCTTGGATAAGGAAGGAGTGAGAGAGCTCACATTTCAGACGCAGCATCCAGGCTGCAATGGCTTCAATTTGTGTTATTTTGGGGCAAATTGGGGAATATTGAATTTTTGGTGAAAAAGTTGACCTCGCGGTCAATGTTTTTTTCAGCTGAGGAGATAACTTGAAACGCCCGTATCTTGGGCAAGGAAGGAGTGAGAGAGCTCACATTTCAGACACAGCATCCAGGCTGCAATGGGATGAATTTGTGTTATTTCAGGGCAAATTGGGGAATATTGAATTTTTGGTGAAAAAGTTGACCCCGCGGTCAATGTTTTTTTCAGCTGAGGAGAACTTGAAACGCCCATATCTTGGATAAGGAAGGAGTGAGAGAGCTCACATTTCAGACACAGCATCCAGGCTGCAATGGCTTCAATTTGTGTTATTTCGGGGCAAATTGGGGAATATTGAATTTTTGGTGAAAAAGTTGACCCCGCGGTCAATGTTTTTTTCAGCTGAGGAGATAACTTGAAACGCCCATATCTTGGGCAAGGAAGGAGTTAGAGAGCTCACATTTCAGACACAGCATCCAGGCTGCAATGGCTTCAATTTGTGTTATTTTGGGGCAAATTGGGGAATATTGAATTTTTGGTGAAAAAGTTGACCCCGCGGTCAAGGTTTTTTTCAGCTGAGGAGATAACTTGAAACGCCCATATCTTGGGCAAGGAAGGAGTTAGAGAGCTCACATTTCAGACACAGCATCCAGGCTGCAATGGCTTCAATTTGTGTTATTTTGGGGCAAATTGGGGAATATTGAATTTTTGGTGAAAAAGTTGACCCCGCGGTCAATGTTTTTTTCAGCTGAGGAGAACTTGAAATGCCCATATCTTGGATAAGGAAGGAGTTAGAGAGCTCACATTTCAGACACAGCATCCAGGCTGCAATGGCTTCAATTTGTGTTATTTTGGGGCAAATTGGGGAATATTGAATTTTTTGTGAAAATGTTGACCCCGCGGTCAACGTGTTTTTTCAACTGGAGAAAACTTGAAACGCCCATATCTTGGATAAGGAAGGAGTGAGAGAGCTCACATTTCAGACACAGCATCCAGGCTGCAATGGGATGAATTTGTGTTATTTCGGGGCAAATTGGGGAATATTGAATTTTTGGTGAAAAAGTTGACCCCGCGGTCAATGTTTTTTTCAGCTGAGGAGAACTTGAAACGCCCATATCTTGGATAAGGAAGGAGTGAGAGAGCTCACATTTCAGACACAGCATCCAGGCTGCAATGGGATGAATTTGTGTTATTTCGGGGCAAATTGGGGAATATTGAATTTTTGGTGAAAAAGTTGACCCCGCGGTCAATGTTTTTTTCAGCTGAGGAGAACTTGAAACGCCCATATCTTGGATAAGGAAGGAGTGAGAGAGCTCACATTTCAGACGCAGCATCCAGGCTGCAATGGCTTCAATTTGTGTTATTTTGGGGCAAATTGGGGAATATTGAATTTTTTTGTGAAAATGTTGACCCCGCGGTCAATGTTTTTTTCAGCTGAGGAGAACTTGAAACGCCCATATCTTGGGCAAGGAAGGAGTGAGAGAGCTCACATTTCAGACACAGCATCCAGGCTGCAATGGCTTCAATTTGTGTTATTTTGGGGCAAATTGGGGAATATTGAATTTTTGGTGAAAAAGTTGACCCCGCGGTCAAGGTTTTTTTCAGCTGAGGAGATAACTTGAAACGCCCATATCTTGGGCAAGGAAGGAGTTAGAGAGCTCACATTTCAGACACAGCATCCAGGCTGCAATGGCTTCAATTTGTGTTATTTTGGGGCAAATTGGGGAATATTGAATTTTTGGTGAAAAAGTTGACCCCGCGGTCAATGTTTTTTTCAGCTGAGGAGAACTTGAAATGCCCATATCTTGGATAAGGAAGGAGTTAGAGAGCTCACATTTCAGACACAGCATCCAGGCTGCAATGGCTTCAATTTGTGTTATTTTGGGGCAAATTGGGGAATATTGAATTTTTTGTGAAAATGTTGACCCCGCGGTCAACGTGTTTTTTCAACTGGAGAAAACTTGAAACGCCCATATCTTGGATAAGGAAGGAGTGAGAGAGCTCACATTTCAGACACAGCATCCAGGCTGCAATGGGATGAATTTGTGTTATTTCGGGGCAAATTGGGGAATATTGAATTTTTGGTGAAAAAGTTGACCCCGCGGTCAATGTTTTTTTCAGCTGAGGAGAACTTGAAACGCCCATATCTTGGATAAGGAAGGAGTGAGAGAGCTCACATTTCAGACACAGCATCCAGGCTGCAATGGGATGAATTTGTGTTATTTCGGGGCAAATTGGGGAATATTGAATTTTTGGTGAAAAAGTTGACCCCGCGGTCAATGTTTTTTTCAGCTGAGGAGAACTTGAAACGCCCATATCTTGGATAAGGAAGGAGTGAGAGAGCTCACATTTCAGACGCAGCATCCAGGCTGCAATGGCTTCAATTTGTGTTATTTTGGGGCAAATTGGGGAATATTGAATTTTTTGTGAAAATGTTGACCCCGCGGTCAACGTGTTTTTTCAACTGGAGAAAACTTGAAACGCCCATATCTTGGATAAGGAAGGAGTGAGAGAGCTCACATTTCAGACGCAGCATCCAGGCTGCAATGGCTTCAATTTGTGTTATTTTGGGGCAAATTGGGGAATATTGAATTTTTGGTGAAAAAGTTGACCTCGCGGTCAATGTTTTTTTCAGCTGAGGAGATAACTTGAAACGCCCGTATCTTGGGCAAGGAAGGAGTGAGAGAGCTCACATTTCAGACACAGCATCCATGCAGAAATGGCTTCAATTTGTGTTATTTCGGGGCAAATTGGGGAATATTGAATTTTTTTGTGAAAATGTTGACCCCGCGGTCAATGTTTTTTTCAGCTGAGGAGAACTTGAAACGCCCATATCTTGGGCAAGGAAGGAGTGAGAGAGCTCACATTTCAGACACAGCATCCAGGCTGCAATGGCTTCAATTTGTGTTATTTTGGGGCAAATTGGGGAATATTGAATTTTTTGTGAAAATGTTGACCCCGCGGTCAACGTGTTTTTTCAACTGGAGAAAACTTGAAACGCCCATATCTTGGATAAGGAAGGAGTGAGAGAGCTCACATTTCAGACGCAGCATCCAGGCTGCAATGGCTTCAATTTGTGTTATTTTGGGGCAAATTGGGGAATATTGAATTTTTGGTGAAAAAGTTGACCTCGCGGTCAATGTTTTTTTCAGCTGAGGAGATAACTTGAAACGCCCGTATCTTGGGCAAGGAAGGAGTGAGAGAGCTCACATTTCAGACACAGCATCCAGGCTGCAATGGGATGAATTTGTGTTATTTCGGGGCAAATTGGGGAATATTGAATTTTTGGTGAAAAAGTTGACCTCGCGGTCAATGTTTTTTTCTGCTGAGGAGAACTTGAAACGCCCATATCTTGGATAAGGAAGGAGTGAGAGAGCTCACATTTCAGACACAGCATCCAGGCTGCATTGGCTTCAATTTGTGTTATTTTGGGGCAAATTGGGGAATATTGATTTTTTGGTGAAAAAGTTGACCTCGCGGTCAATGTTTTTTTCAGCTGAGGAGAACTTGAAATACCCATATCTTGGGCAAGGAAGGAGTGAGAGAGCTTAAATTTCAGACGCAGCATCCAGGCTGCAATGGCTTCTATTTGTGTTATTTTGGGGCAAATTGGGGAATATTGAATTTTTGGTGAAAATGTTGACCTCGCGGTCAATGTTTTTTTCAGCTGAGGAGATAACTTGAAACGCCCGTATCTTGGGCAAGGAAGGAGTGAGAGAGCTCATATTTCAGACACAGCATCCAGGCTGCAATGGGATGAATTTGTGTTATTTCGGGGCAAATTGGGGAATATTGAATTTTTGGTGAAAAAGTTGACCCCGCGGTCAATGTTTTTTTCAGCTGAGGAGAACTTGAAACGCCCATATCTTGGATAAGGAAGGAGTGAGAGAGCTCACATTTCAGACGCAGCATCCAGGCTGCAATGGCTTCAATTTGTGTTATTTTGGGGCAAATTGGGGAATATTGAATTTTTGGTGAAAAAGTTGACCTCGCGGTCAATGTTTTTTTCAGCTGAGGAGATAACTTGAAACGCCCGTATCTTGGGCAAGGAAGGAGTGAGAGAGCTCACATTTCAGACACAGCATCCAGGCTGCAATGGGATGAATTTGTGTTATTTCGGGGCAAATTGGGGAATATTGAATTTTTGGTGAAAAAGTTGACCCCGCGGTCAATGTTTTTTTCAGCTGAGGAGAACTTGAAATGCCCATATCTTGGATAAGGAAGTAGTGAGAGAGCTCACATTTCAGACACAGCATCCAGGCTGCAATGGCTTCAATTTGTGTTATTTTGGGGCAAATTGGGGAATATTGAATTTTTGGTGAAAAAGTTGACCCCGCGATCAATGTTTTTTTCAGCTGAGGAGATAACTTGAAACGCCCGTATCTTGGGCAAGGAAGGAGTGAGAGAGCTCACATTTCAGACACAGCATCCAGGCTGCAATGGCTTCAATTTGTGTTATTTTTGGGCAAATTGGGGAATATTGAATTTTTTGTGAAAATGTTGACCCCGCGGTCAACGTGTTTTTTCAACTGGAGAAAACTTGAAACGCCCATATCTTGGATAAGGAAGGAGTGAGAGAGCTCACATTTCAGACACAGCATCCAGGCTGCAATGGCTTCAATTTGTGTTATTTTGGGGCAAATTGGGGAATATTGAATTTTTGGTGAAAAAGTTGACCCCGCGGTCAATGTTTTTTTCAGCTGAGGAGATAACTTGAAACGCCCATATCTTGGGCAAGGAAGGAGTGAGAGAGCTCACATTTCAGACACAGCATCCAGGCTGCAATTGCTTCAATTTGTGTTAGTCCGGGGGAAATTGGGGAATATTGAATTTTTGGTGAAAATGTTGACCCCGCGGTCAACGTGTTTTTTCAACTGGAGAAAACTTGAAACGCCCATATCTTGGATAAGGAAGGAGTGAGAGAGCTCACATTTCAGACACAGCATCCAGGCTGCAATGGCTTCAATTTGTGTTATTTTGGGGCAAATTGGGGAATATTGAATTTTTGGTGAAAATGTTGACCCCGCGGTCAACGTGTTTTTTCAACTGGAGAAAACTTGAAACGCCCATATCTTGGATAAGGAAGGAGTGAGAGAGCTCACATTTCAGACACAGCATCCAGGCTGCAATGGCTTCAATTTGTGTTATTTCGGGGCAAATTGGGGAATATTGAATTTTTGGTGAAAAAGTTGACCCCGCGGTCAATGTTTTTTTCAGCTGAGGAGATAACTTGAAACGCCCATATCTTGGGCAAGGAAGGAGTTAGAGAGCTCACATTTCAGACACAGCATCCAGGCTGCAATGGCTTCAATTTGTGTTATTTTGGGGCAAATTGGGGAATATTGAATTTTTGGTGAAAAAGTTGACCCCGCGGTCAAGGTTTTTTTCAGCTGAGGAGATAACTTGAAACGCCCATATCTTGGGCAAGGAAGGAGTTAGAGAGCTCACATTTCAGACACAGCATCCAGGCTGCAATGGCTTCAATTTGTGTTATTTTGGGGCAAATTGGGGAATATTGAATTTTTGGTGAAAATGTTGACCCCGCGGTCAATGTTTTTTTCAGCTGAGGAGAACTTGAAATGCCCATATCTTGGATATGGAAGGAGTTAGAGAGCTCACATTTCAGACACAGCATCCAGGCTGCAATGGCTTCAATTTGTGTTATTTTGGGGCAAATTGGGGAATATTGAATTTTTGGTGAAAAAGTTGACCCCGCGGTCAATGTTTTTTTCAGCTGAGGAGAACTTGAAACGCCCATATCTTGGATAAGGAAGGAGTGAGAGAGCTCACATTTCAGACGCAGCATCCAGGCTGCAATGGCTTCAATTTGTGTTATTTTGGGGCAAATTGGGGAATATTGAATTTTTGGTGAAAAAGTTGACCCCGCGGTCAATGTTTTTTTCAGCTGAGGAGATAACTTGAAACGCCCATATCTTGGGCAAGGAAGGAGTGAGAGAGCTCACATTTCAGACACAGCATCCAGGCTGCAATTGCTTCAATTTGTGTTAGTCCGGGGGAAATTGGGGAATATTGAATTTTTGGTGAAAATGTTGACCCCGCGGTCAACGTGTTTTTTCAACTGGAGAAAACTTGAAACGCCCATATCTTGGATAAGGAAGGAGTGAGAGAGCTCACATTTCAGACACAGCATCCAGGCTGCAATTGCTTCAATTTGTGTTATTTTGGGGCAAATTGGGGAATATTGAATTTTTGGTGAAAATGTTGACCCCGCGGTCAACGTGTTTTTTCAACTGGAGAAAACTTGAAACGCCCATATCTTGGATAAGGAAGGAGTGAGAGAGCTCACATTTCAGACACAGCATCCAGGCTGCAATGGCTTCAATTTGTGTTATTTCGGGGCAAATTGGGGAATATTGAATTTTTGGTGAAAAAGTTGACCCCGCGGTCAATGTTTTTTTCAGCTGAGGAGATAACTTGAAACGCCCATATCTTGGGCAAGGAAGGAGTTAGAGAGCTCACATTTCAGACACAGCATCCAGGCTGCAATGGCTTCAATTTGTGTTATTTTGGGGCAAATTGGGGAATATTGAATTTTTGGTGAAAAAGTTGACCCCGCGGTCAAGGTTTTTTTCAGCTGAGGAGATAACTTGAAACGCCCATATCTTGGGCAAGGAAGGAGTTAGAGAGCTCACATTTCAGACACAGCATCCAGGCTGCAATGGCTTCAATTTGTGTTATTTTGGGGCAAATTGGGGAATATTGAATTTTTGGTGAAAATGTTGACCCCGCGGTCAATGTTTTTTTCAGCTGAGGAGAACTTGAAATGCCCATATCTTGGATATGGAAGGAGTTAGAGAGCTCACATTTCAGACACAGCATCCAGGCTGCAATGGCTTCAATTTGTGTTATTTTGGGGCAAATTGGGGAATATTGAATTTTTGGTGAAAAAGTTGACCCCGCGGTCAATGTTTTTTTCAGCTGAGGAGAACTTGAAACGCCCATATCTTGGATAAGGAAGGAGTGAGAGAGCTCACATTTCAGACGCAGCATCCAGGCTGCAATGGCTTCAATTTGTGTTATTTTGGGGCAAATTGGGGAATATTGAATTTTTGGTGAAAAAGTTGACCCCGCGGTCAATGTTTTTTTCAGCTGAGGAGAACTTGAAACGCCCATATCTTGGATAAGGAAGGAGTGAGAGAGCTCACATTTCAGACACAGCATCCAGGCTGCAATGGGATGAATTTGTGTTATTTCGGGGCAAATTGGGGAATATTGAATTTTTGGTGAAAAAGTTGACCCCGCGGTCAATGTTTTTTTCAGCTGAGGAGAACTTGAAACGCCCATATCTTGGATAAGGAAGGAGTGAGAGAGCTCACATTTCAGACGCAGCATCCAGGCTGCAATGGCTTCAATTTGTGTTATTTTGGGGCAAATTGGGGAATATTGAATTTTTGGTGAAAAAGTTGACCTCGCGGTCAATGTTTTTTTCAGCTGAGGAGATAACTTGAAACGCCCGTATCTTGGGCAAGGAAGGAGTGAGAGAGCTCACATTTCAGACACAGCATCCAGGCTGCAATGGGATGAATTTGTGTTATTTCGGGGCAAATTGGGGAATATTGAATTTTTGGTGAAAAAGTTGACCTCGCGGTCAATGTTTTTTTCAGCTGAGGAGATAACTTGAAACGCCCGTATCTTGGGCAAGGAAGGAGTGAGAGAGCTCACATTTCAGACACAGCATCCAGGCTGCAATGGCTTCAATCTGTGTTATTTCGGGGCAAATTTGGGAATATTGAATTTTTGGTGAAAAAGTTGACCCCGCGGTCAATGTTTTTTTCAGCTGAGGAGAACTTGAAACGCCCATATCTTGGATAAGGAAGGAGTGAGAGAGCTCACATTTCAGACGCAGCATCCAGGCTGCAATGGCTTCAATTTGTGTTATTTTGGGTCAAATTGGGGAATATTGAATTTTTGGTGAAAAAGTTGACCTCGCGGTCAATGTTTTTTTCAGCTGAGGAGATAACTTGAAACGCCCGTATCTTGGGCAAGGAAGGAGTGAGAGAGCTCACATTTCAGACACAGCATCCAGGCTGCAATGGGATGAATTTGTGTTATTTCGGGGCAAATTGGGGAATATTGAATTTTTGGTGAAAAAGTTGACCCCGCGGTCAATGTTTTTTTCAGCTGAGGAGAACTTGAAATGCCCATATCTTGGGCAAGGAAGGAGTTAGAGTGTTCAAATTTTTAGACGCAGCATCCATTCTGCAATGGCTTCAATTTGTGTTATTTTGGGGCAAATTGGGGAATATTGAATTTTTTGTGAAAATGTTGACCCCGCGGTCAACGTGTTTTTTCAACTGGAGAAAACTTGAAACAACCATATCTTGGATAAGGAAGGAGTGAGAGAGCTCACATTTCAGAACCAGCATCCAGGCTGCAATGGCTTCAATTTGTGTTATTTTGGGGCAAATTGGGGAATATTGAATTTTTGGTGAAAATGTTGACCCCGCGGTCAACGTGTTTTTTCAACTGGAGAAAACTTGAAACGCCCATATCTTGGATAAGGAAGGAGTGAGAGAGCTCACATTTCAGACACAGCATCCAGGCTGCAATGGCTTCAATTTGTGTTATTTCGGGGCAAATTGGGGAATATTGAATTTTTGGTGAAAAAGTTGACCCCGCGGTCAATGTTTTTTTCAGCTGAGGAGATAACTTGAAACGCCCATATCTTGGATAAGGAAGGAGTGAGAGAGCTCACATTTCAGACACAGCATCCAGGCTGCAATGGCTTCAATTTGTGTTATTTTGGGGCAAATTGGGGAATATTGAATTTTTGGTGAAAATGTTGACCCCGCGGTCAATGTTTTTTTCAGCTGAGGAGATAACTTGAAACGCCAGTATCTTGGGCAAGGAAGGAGTGAGAGAGCTCACATTTCAGACACAGCATCCAGGCTGCAATGGCTTCAATCTGGTTATTTCGGGGCAAATTGGGGAATATTGAATTTTTGGTGAAAAAGTTGACCCCGCGGTCAATGTTTTTTTCTGCTGAGGAGAACTTGAAACGCCCATATCTTGGATAAGGAAGGAGTGAGAGAGCTCACATTTGAGACGCAGCATCCAGGCTGCAATGGCTTCAATTTGTGTTATTTTGGGGCAAATTGGGGAATATTGATTTTTTGGTGAAAAAGTTGACCTCGCGGTCAATGTTTTTTTCAGCTGAGGAGAACTTGAAATACCCATATCTTGGGCAAGGAAGAAGTGAGAGAGCTTAAATTTCAGACGCAGCATCCAGGCTGCAATGGCTTCTATTTGTGTTATTTTGGGGCAAATTGGGGAATATTGAATTTTTGGTGAAAATGTTGACCTCGCGGTCAATGTTTTTTTCAGCTGAGGAGATAACTTGAAACGCCCGTATCTTGGGCAAGGAAGGAGTGAGAGAGCTCATATTTCAGACACAGCATCCAGGCTGCAATGGGATGAATTTGTGTTATTTCGGGGCATATTGGGGAATATTGAATTTTTGGTGAAAAAGTTGACCCCGCGGTCAATGTTTTTTTCAGCTGAGGAGAACTTGAAATGCCCATATCTTGGATAAGGAAGTAGTGAGAGAGCTCACATTTCAGACACAGCATCCAGGCTGCAATGGCTTCAATTTGTGTTATTTTGGGGCAAATTGGGGAATATTGAATTTTTGGTGAAAAAGTTGACCCCGCGGTCAATGTTTTTTTCAGCTGAGGAGATAACTTGAAACGCCCATATCTTGGGCAAGGAAGGAGTGAGAGAGCTCACATTTCAGACACAGCATCCAGGCTGCAATTGCTTCAATTTGTGTTAGTTCGGGGCAAATTGGGGAATATTGATTTTTGTTGAAAATGTTGACCCCGCGGTCAACGTGTTTTTTCAACTGGAGAAAACTTGAAACGCCCATATCTTGGATAAGGAAGGAGTGAGAGAGCTCACATTTCAGACACAGCATCCAGGCTGCAATGGCTTCAATTTGTGTTATTTAGGGGCAAATTGGGGAATATTGAATTTTTTGTGAAAATGTTGACCCCGCGGTCAACGTGTTTTTTCAACTGGAGAAAACTTGAAACGCCCATATCTTCGATAAGGAAGGAGTGAGAGAGCTCACATTTCAGACACAGCATCCAGGCTGCAATGGCTTCAATTTGTGTTATTTTGGGGCAAATTGGGGAATATTGAATTTTTGGTGAAAAAGTTGACCCCGCGGTCAATGTTTTTTTCAGCTGAGGAGAACTTGAAACGCCCATATCTTGGATAAGGAAGGAGTGAGAGAGCTCACATTTCAGACACAGCATCCAGGCTGCAATGGGATGAATTTGTGTTATTTCGGGGCAAATTGGGGAATATTGAATTTTTGGTGAAAAAGTTGACCCCGCGGTCAATGTTTTTTTCAGCTGAGGAGAACTTGAAACGCCCATATCTTGGATAAGGAAGGAGTGAGAGAGCTCACATTTCAGACGCAGCATCCAGGCTGCAATGGCTTCAATTTGTGTTATTTTGGGGCAAATTGGGGAATATTGAATTTTTGGTGAAAAAGTTGACCTCGCGGTCAATGTTTTTTTCAGCTGAGGAGATAACTTGAAACGCCCGTATCTTGGGCAAGGAAGGAGTGAGAGAGCTCACATTTCAGACACAGCATCCAGGCTGCAATGGCTTCAATTTGTGTTATTTTGGGGCAAATTGGGGAATATTGAATTTTTGGTGAAAAAGTTGACCCCGCGGTCAATGTTTTTTTCAGCTGAGGAGAACTTGAAATGCCCATATCTTGGATAAGGAAGGAGTGAGAGAGCTCACATTTCAGACACAGCATCCAGGCTGCAATGGCTTCAATTTGTGTTATTTCGGGGCAAATTGGGGAATATTGAATTTTTGGTGAAAAAGTTGACCTCGCAGTCAATGTTTTTTTCAGCTGAGGAGAACTTGAAACGCCCATATCTTGGGCAAGGAAGGAGTTAGAGTGTTAAAATTTTTAGACGCAGCATCCAGGCTGCAATGGCTTGAATTTGTGTTATTTTGGGGCAAATTGGGGAATATTGAATTTTTGGTGAAAATGTTGACCCCGCGGTCAATGTTTTTTTCAGCTGAGGAGATAACTTGAAACGCCCATATCATGGGCAAGGAAGGAGTTAGAGAGCTCACATTTCAGACACAGCATCCAGGCTGCAATGGCTTCAATTTGTGTTATTTCTGGGCAAATTGGGGAATATTGAATTTTTTGTGAAAATGTTGACCCCGCGGTCAACGTGTTTTTTCAACTGGAGAAAACTTGAAACGCCCATATCTTGGATAAGGAAGGAGTGAGAGAGCTCACATTTCAGACACAGCATCCAGGCTGCAATGGCTTCAATTTGTGTTATTTTGGGGCAAATTGGGGAATATTGAATTTTTGGTGAAAAAGTTGACCCCGCGGTCAATGTTTTTTTCAGCTGAGGAGAACTTGAAATGCCCATATCTTGGATAAGGAAGGAGTTAGAGAGCTCACATTTCAGACACAGCATCCAGGCTGCAATGGCTTCAATTTGTGTTATTTTGGGGCAAATTGGGGAATATTGAATTTTTTGTGAAAATGTTGACTCCGCGGTCAACGTGTTTTTTCAACTGGAGAAAACTTGAAACGCCCATATCTTGGATAAGGAAGGAGTGAGAGAGCTCACATTTCAGACACAGCATCCAGGCTGCAATGGCTTCAATTTGTGTTATTTTGGGGCAAATTGGGGAATATTGAATTTTTGGTGAAAAAGTTGACCCCGCGGTCAATGTTTTTTTCAGCTGAGGAGAACTTGAAACGCCCATATCTTGGATAAGGAAGGAGGGAGAGAGCTCACATTTCAGACACAGCATCCAGGCTGCAATAGGATGAATTTGTGTTATTTCGGGGCAAATTGGGGAATATTGAATTTTTGGTGAAAAAGTTGACCCCGCGGTCAATGTTTTTTTCAGCTGAGGAGAACTTGAAACGCCCATATCTTGGATAAGGAAGGAGTGAGAGAGCTCACATTTCAGACGCAGCATCCAGGCTGCAATGGCTTCAATTTGTGTTATTTTGGGGCAAATTGGGGAATATTGAATTTTTGGTGAAAAAGTTGACCTCGCGGTCAATGTTTTTTTCAGCTGAGGAGATAACTTGAAACGCCCGTATCTTGGGCAAGGAAGGAGTGAGAGAGCTCACATTTCAGACACAGCATCCAGGCTGCAATGGGATGAATTTGTGTTATTTCGGGGCAAATTGGGGAATATTGAATTTTTGGTGAAAAAGTTGACCTCGCGGTCAATGTTTTTTTCAGCTGAGGAGAACTTGAAATGCCCATATCTTGGGCAAGGAAGGAGTTAGAGTGTTCAAATTTTTAGACGCAGCATCCATTCTGCAATGGCTTCAATTTGTGTTATTTTGGGGCAAATTGGGGAATATTGAATTTTTGGTGAAAATGTTGACCCCGCGGTCAATGTTTTTTTCAGCTGAGGAGATAACTTGAAACGCCAGTATCTTGGGCAAGGAAGGAGTGAGAGAGCTCACATTTCAGACACATCATCCAGGCTGCAATGGCTTCAATTTGTGTTATTTCGGGGCAAATTGGGGAATATTGAATTTTTGGTGAAAAAGTTGACCCCGCGGTCAATGTTTTTTTCAGCTGAGGAGAACTTGAAACGCCCATATCTTGGATAAGGAAGGAGTGAGAGAGCTCACATTTCAGACACAGCATCCAGGCTGCAATGGCTTCAATTTGTGTTATTTTGGGGCAAATTGGGGAATATTGAATTTTTTGTGAAAATGTTGACCCCGCGGTCAATGTTTTTTTCAGCTGAGGAGAACTTGAAACGCCCATATCTTGGACAAGGAAGGAGTTAGAGTGTTCAAATTTTTAGACGCAGCATCCAGGCTGCAATGGCTTCAATTTGTGTTATTTTGGGCCAAATTTGGGAATATTGAATTTTTGGGGAAAATGTTGACCCCGCGGTCAATGTTTTTTTTCAACTGGAGAAAACTTGAAACGCCCATATCTTGGATAAGGAAGGAGTGAGAGAGCTCACATTTCAGACACAGCATCCAGGCTGCAATGGCTTCAATTTGTGTTATTTTGGGGTAAATTGGGGAATATTGAATTTTTGGTGAAAATGTTGACCCCGTGGTCAACGTGTTTTTTCAACTGGAGAAAACTTGAAACGCCCATATCTTTGATAAGGAAGGAGGGAGAGAGCTCACATTTCAGACACAGCATCCAGGCTGCAATGGGATGAATTTGTGTTATTTCGGGGCAAATTGGGGAATATTGAATTTTTGGTGAAAAAGTTGACCTCGCGGTCAATGTTTTTTTCAGCTGAGGAGAACTTGAAACGCCCATATCTTGGATAAGGAAGGAGTGAGAGAGCTCACATTTCAGTCACAGCATCCAGGCTGCAATGGCTTCAATTTGTGTTATTTTGGGGCAAATTGGGGAATATTGAATTCGCGGTGAAAAAGTTGACCCCGCGGTCAACGTTTTTTTTCAACTGGAGATAACTTGAATCGCCCATATCTTGGGCAAGGAAGGAGTTAGAGAGCTCACATTTCAGACACAGCATCCAGGCTGCAATGGCATCAATTTGTGTTACTTTGGGGCAAATTGGGGAATATTGAATTTTTGGTGAAAATGTTGACCCCGCGGTCAACGTTTTTTTTCAACTGGAGAAAATTTGAAACGCCCATATCTGTGACAAAGACGGAAATAGAGAGCTAAAATTTCAGACGCAGCATCCAGGCAGAAATACCATCAATGTGTGTAAATTTGGGGCAAATTGGGGAATATTGAAAATTTTGGAAAAAAGTTGACCCCCGGGTCATCGATTTTTGAAACTGGAGAAAACTTGAAAAGCCCATATCTGTGACAAGGAAGGAGATAGAGAGCTAAAATTTCAGACGCAGCATCCAGGCAGAAATGCCATCAATGTGTGTAAATTTGGGGCAAATTGGGGAATATTGAAAATTTTCTAAAAATGTTGACCAGGGTCATCGATTTTTTCAACTGGAGAAAACTTGAAACGCCCATATCTTGGATAAGGAAGGAGTGAGAGAGCTCACATTTCAGTCACAGCATCCAGGCTGCAATGGCTTCAATTTGTGTTATTTTGGGGCAAATTGGGGAATATTGAATTTTTGGTGAAAATGTTGACCCCGCCGTCAATGTTTTTTTCAGCTGAGGAGAACTTGAAACGCCCATATCTTGGGCAAGGAAGGAGTTAGAGTGTTCAAATTTTTAGACGCAGCATCCAGGCTGCAATGGCTTCAATTTGTGTTATTTTGGGGCAAATTAGGGAATATTGAATTTTTGGTGAAAAAGTTGACCCCGCGGTCAATGTTTTTTTCAGCTGAGGAGAACTTGAAATGCCCATATCTTGGATAAGGAAGGAGTGAGAGAGCTCACATTTCAGACACAGCATCCAGGCTGCAATGGCTTCAATTTGTGTTATTTTGGTGCAAATTGGGGAATATTGAATTTTTGGTGAAAATGTTGACCCCGCGGTCAATGTTTTTTTCAGCTGAGGAGATAACTTGAAACGCCCATATCTTGGGCAAGGAAGGAGTTAGAGTGTTCAAATTTTTAGACGCAGCATCCAGGCTGCAATGGCTTCAATTTGTGTTATTTTGGGGCAAATTGGGGAATATTGAATTTTTGGTGAAAATGTTGACCCCGCGGTCAATGTTTTTTTCAGCTGAGGAGATAACTTGAAACGCCCATATCTTGGATAAGGAAGGAGTGAGAGAGCTCACATTTCAGACACAGTATCCAGGCTGCAATGGCTTCAATTTGTGTTATTTTGGGGCAAATTGGGGAATATTGAATTTTTGGTGAAAATGTTGACCCCGCAGTCAATGTTTTTTTCAGCTGAGGAGATAACTTGAAACGCCCATATCTTGGGCAAGGAAGGAGTTAGAGAGCTCACATTTCAGACACAGCATCCAGGCTGCAATGGGATGAATTTGTGTTATTTCGGGGCAAATTGGGGAATATTGAATTTTTGGTGAAAAAGTTGACCCCGCCGTCAATGTTTTTTTCAGCTGAGGAGAACTTGAAACGCCCATATCTTGGATAAGGAAGGAGTGAGAGAGCTCACATTTCAGACACAGCATCCAGGCTGCAATGGCTTCAATTTGTGTTATTTTGGGGCAAATTGGGGAATATTGAATTTTTGGTGAAAATGTTGACCCCGCCGTCAATGTTTATTTCAGCTGAGGAGAACTTGAAACGCCCATATCTTGGGCAAGGAAGGAGTTAGAGTGTTCAAATTTTTAGACGCAGCATCCAGGCTGCAATGGCTTCAATTTGTGTTATTTTGGGGCAAATTGGGGAATATTGAATTTTTGGTGAAAAAGTTGACCCCGCGGTCAATGTTTTTTTTCAGCTGAGGAGATAACTTGAAACGCCCATATCTTGGGCAAGGAAGGAGTTAGAGTGTTCAAATTTTTAGACGCAGCATCCAGGCTGCAATGGCTTCAATTTGTGTTATTTTGGGGCAAATTGGGGAATATTGAATTTTTGGTGAAAAAGTTGACCCCGCGGTCAATGTTTTTTTCAGCTGAGGAGAACTTGAAACGCCCATATCTTGGATAAGGAAGGAGTGAGAGAGCTCACATTTCAGACACAGCATCCAGGCTGCAATGGCTTCAATTTGTGTTATTTTGGGGCAAATTGGGGAATATTGAATTTTTGGTGAAAAAGTTGACCTCGCGGTCAATGTTTTTTTCAGCTGAGGAGAACTTGAAACGCCCATATCTTGGATAAGGAAGGAGTGAGAGAGCTCACATTTCAGACACGGCATCCAGGCTGCAATGGGATGAATTTGTGTTATTTCGTGGCAAATTGGGGAATATTGTATTTTTGGTGAAAAAGTTGACCCCGCCGTCAATGGTTTTTTCAGCTGAGGAGAACTTGAAACGCCCATATCTTGGATAAGGAAGGAGTGAGAGAGCTCACATTTCAGACACAGCATCCAGGCTGCAATGGCTTCAATTTGTGTTATTTTGGGGCAAATTGGGGAATATTGAATTTTTGGTGAAAATGTTGACCCCGCCGTCAATGTTTTTTTCAGCTGAGGAGAACTTGAAACGCCCATATCTTGGGCAAGGAAGGAGTTAGAGTGTTCAAATTTTTAGACGCAGCATCCAGGCTGCAATGGCTTCAATTTGTGTTATTTTGGGGCAAATTGGGGAATATTGAATTTTTGGTGAAAAAGTTGACCCCGCGGTCAATGTTTTTTTCAGCTGAGGAGAACTTGAAACGCCCATATTTTGGATAAGGAAGGAGTGAGAGAGCTCACATTTCAGACACAGCATCCAGGCTGCAATGGGATGAATTTGTGTTATTTCGTGGCAAATTGGGGAATATTGAATTTTTGGTGAAAATGTTGACCCCGCCGTCAATGTTTTTTTCAGCTGAGGAGAACTTGAAACGCCCATATCTTGGATAAGGAAGGAGTGAGAGAGCTCACATTTCAGACACAGCATCCAGGCTGCAATGGGATGAATTTGTGTTATTTCGGGGCAAATTGGGGAATATTGAATTTTTGGTGAAAATGTTGACCCCGCGGTCAATGTTTTTTTAAGCCGAGGAGAACTTGAAACGCCCATATCTTGGATAAGGAAGGAGTGAGAGAGCTCACATTTCAGTCACAGCATCCAGGCTGCAATGGCTTCAATTTGTGTTATTTCGGGGCAAATTGGGGAATATTGAATTTTTGGTGAAAATGTTGACCCCGCGGTCAATGTTTTTTTCAGCTGAGGAGATAACTTGAAACGCCCATATCTTGGATAAGGAAGGAGTGAGAGAGCTCACATTTCAGACACAGTATCCAGGCTGCAATGGCTTCAATTTGTGTTATTTTGGGGCAAATTGGGGAATATTGAATTTTTGGTGAAAATGTTGACCCCGCAGTCAATGTTTTTTTCAGCTGAGGAGATAACTTGAAACGCCCATATCTTGGGCAAGGAAGGAGTTAGAGAGCTCACATTTCAGACACAGCATCCAGGCTGCAATGGGATGAATTTGTGTTATTTCGGGGCAAATTGGGGAATATTGAATTTTTGGTGAAAAAGTTGACCCCGCCGTCAATGTTTTTTTCAGCTGAGGAGAACTTGAAACGCCCATATCTTGGATAAGGAAGGAGTGAGAGAGCTCACATTTCAGACACAGCATCCAGGCTGCAATGGCTTCAATTTGTGTTATTTTGGGGCAAATTGGGGAATATTGAATTTTTGGTGAAAATGTTGACCCCGCCGTCAATGTTTATTTCAGCTGAGGAGAACTTGAAACGCCCATATCTTGGGCAAGGAAGGAGTTAGAGTGTTCAAATTTTTAGACGCAGCATCCAGGCTGCAATGGCTTCAATTTGTGTTATTTTGGGGCAAATTGGGGAATATTGAATTTTTGGTGAAAAAGTTGACCCCGCGGTCAATGTTTTTTTTCAGCTGAGGAGATAACTTGAAACGCCCATATCTTGGGCAAGGAAGGAGTTAGAGTGTTCAAATTTTTAGACGCAGCATCCAGGCTGCAATGGCTTCAATTTGTGTTATTTTGGGGCAAATTGGGGAATATTGAATTTTTGGTGAAAAAGTTGACCCCGCGGTCAATGTTTTTTTCAGCTGAGGAGAACTTGAAACGCCCATATCTTGGATAAGGAAGGAGTGAGAGAGCTCACATTTCAGACACAGCATCCAGGCTGCAATGGCTTCAATTTGTGTTATTTTGGGGCAAATTGGGGAATATTGAATTTTTGGTGAAAAAGTTGACCTCGCGGTCAATGTTTTTTTCAGCTGAGGAGAACTTGAAACGCCCATATCTTGGATAAGGAAGGAGTGAGAGAGCTCACATTTCAGACACGGCATCCAGGCTGCAATGGGATGAATTTGTGTTATTTCGTGGCAAATTGGGGAATATTGTATTTTTGGTGAAAAAGTTGACCCCGCCGTCAATGGTTTTTTCAGCTGAGGAGAACTTGAAACGCCCATATCTTGGATAAGGAAGGAGTGAGAGAGCTCACATTTCAGACACAGCATCCAGGCTGCAATGGCTTCAATTTGTGTTATTTTGGGGCAAATTGGGGAATATTGAATTTTTGGTGAAAATGTTGACCCCGCCGTCAATGTTTTTTTCAGCTGAGGAGAACTTGAAACGCCCATATCTTGGGCAAGGAAGGAGTTAGAGTGTTCAAATTTTTAGACGCAGCATCCAGGCTGCAATGGCTTCAATTTGTGTTATTTTGGGGCAAATTGGGGAATATTGAATTTTTGGTGAAAAAGTTGACCCCGCGGTCAATGTTTTTTTCAGCTGAGGAGAACTTGAAACGCCCATATTTTGGATAAGGAAGGAGTGAGAGAGCTCACATTTCAGACACAGCATCCAGGCTGCAATGGGATGAATTTGTGTTATTTCGTGGCAAATTGGGGAATATTGAATTTTTGGTGAAAATGTTGACCCCGCCGTCAATGTTTTTTTCAGCTGAGGAGAACTTGAAACGCCCATATCTTGGATAAGGAAGGAGTGAGAGAGCTCACATTTCAGACACAGCATCCAGGCTGCAATGGGATGAATTTGTGTTATTTCGGGGCAAATTGGGGAATATTGAATTTTTGGTGAAAATGTTGACCCCGCGGTCAATGTTTTTTTAAGCCGAGGAGAACTTGAAACGCCCATATCTTGGATAAGGAAGGAGTGAGAGAGCTCACATTTCAGTCACAGCATCCAGGCTGCAATGGCTTCAATTTGTGTTATTTCGGGGCAAATTGGGGAATATTGAATTTTTGGTGAAAATGTTGACCCCGCGGTCAATGTTTTTTTAAGCCGAGGAGAACTTGAAACGCCCATATCTTGGATAAGGAAGGAGTGAGAGAGCTCACATTTCAGTCACAGCATCCAGGCTGCAATGGCTTCAATTTGTGTTATTTTGGGGCAAATTGGGGAATATTGAATTTTTGGTGAAAATGTTGACCCCGCGGTCAACGTTTTTTTTCAACTGGAGAAAACTTGAAACGCCCATATTTGTGACAAAGACGGAAATAGAGAGCTAAAATTTCAGACGCAGCATCCAGGCAGAAATACCATCAATGTGTGTAAATTTGGGGCAAATTTGGGAATATTGAAAATTTTGGAAAAAAGTTGACCCCCGGGTCATCGATTTTTGAAACTGGAGAAAACTTGAAAAGCCCATATCTGTGACAAGGAAGGAGATAGAGAGCTAAAATTTCAGACGCAGCATCCAGGCAGAAATGCCATCAATGTGTGTAAATTTGGGGCAAATTGGGGAAAATTGAAAATTTTCTAAAAATGTTGACCAGGGTCATCGATTTTTTCAACTGGAGAAAACTTGAAACGCCCATATCTTGGATAAGGAAGGAGTGAGAGAGCTCACATTTCAGTCACAGCATCCAGGCTGCAATGGCTTCAATTTGTGTTATTTTGGGGCAAATTGGGGAATATTGAATTTTTGGTGAAAAAGTTGACCTCGCGGTCAATGTTTTTTTCAGCTGAGGAGATAACTTGAAACGCCCATATCTTGGGCAAGGAAGGAGTTAGAGAGCTCACATTTCAAACACAGCATCCAGGCTGCAATGGCATCAATTTGTGTTACTTTGGGGCAAATTGGGGAATATTGAATTTTTGGTGAAAATGTTGACCCCGCGGTCAACGTTTTTTTTCAACTGGAGAAAACTTGAAACGCCCATATCTGTGACAAAGACGGAAATAGAGAGCTAAAATTTCAGACGCAGCATCCAGGCAGAAATACCATCAATGTGTGTAAATTTGGGGCAAATTGGGGAATATTGAAAATTTTGGAAAAAAGTTGACCCCCGGGTCATCGATTTTTGAAACTGGAGAAAACTTGAAAAGCCCATATCTGTGACAAGGAAGGAGATAGACAGCTAAAATTTCAGACGCAGCATCCAGGCAGAAATGCCATCAATGTGTGTAAATTTGGGGCAAATTGGGGAATATTGAAAATTTTCTAAAAATGTTGACCAGGGTCATCGATTTTTTCAACTGGAGAAAACTTGAAACGCCCATATCTTGGATAAGGAAGGAGTGAGAGAGCTCACATTTCAGTCACAGCATCCAGGCTGCAATGGCTTCAATTTGTGTTATTTTGGGGCAAATAAGGGAATATTGAATTTTTGGTGAGAAAGTTGACCCCGCGGTCAATGTTTTTTTCAGCTGAGGAGAACTTGAAATGCCCATATCTTGGATAAGGAAGGAGTGAGAGAGCTCACATTTCAGACACAGCATCCAGGCTGCAATGGCTTCAATTTGTGTTATCTTGGGGCAAATTGGGGAATATTGAATTTTTGGTGAAAAAGTTGACCCCGCGGTCAATGTTTTTTTCAGCTGAGGAGAACTTGAAACGCCCATATCTTGGATAAGGAAGGAGTGAGAGAGCTCACATTTCAGACACAGCATCCAGGCTGCAATGGGATGAATTTGTGTTATTTCGGGGCAAATTGGGGAATATTGAATTTTTGGTGAAAATGTTGACCCCGCGGTCAATGTTTTTTTCAGCTGAGGAGAACTTGAAACGCCCATATCTTGGGCAAGGAAGGAGTTAGAGAGCTCACATTTCAGACACAGCATCCAGGCTGCAATGGCTTCAATTTGTGTTATTTCGGGGCAAATTGGGGAATATTGAATTTTTGGTGAAAAAGTTGACCCCGCGGTCAATGTTTTTTTCAGCTGAGGAGAATTTGAAACGCCCATATCTTGGGCAAGGAAGGAGTTAGAGAGCTCACATTTCAGACACAGCATCCAGGCTGCAATGGGATGAATTTGTGTTATTTCGGGGCAAATTGGGGAATATTGAATTTTTGGTGAAAATGTTGACCCCGCGGTCAATGTTTTTTTCAGCTGAGGAGAACTTGAAACGCCCATATCTTGGGCAAGGAAGGAGTTAGAGAGCTCACATTTCAGACACAGCATCCAGGCTGCAATGGCTTCAATTTGTGTTATTTCGGGGCAAATTGGGGAATATTGAATTTTTGGTGAAAAAGTTGACCCCGCGGTCAATGTTTTTTTCAGCTGAGGAGAACTTGAAACGCCCATATCTTGGATAAGGAAGGAGTGAGAGAGCTCACATTTCAGACACAGCATCCAGGCTGCAATGGCTTCAATTTGTGTTATTTTGGGTCAAATTGGGGAATATTGAATTTTTTGTGAAAATGTTGACCCCGCGGTCAATGTTTTTTTCAGCTGAGGAGAACTTGAAACGCCCATATCTTGGGCAAGGAAGGAGTTAGAGAGCTCACATTTCAGACACAGCATCCAGGCTGCAATGGCTTCAATTTGTGTTATTTTGGGGCAAATTGGGGAATATTGAATTTTTGGTGAAAAAGTTGACCCCGCCGTCAATGTTTTTTTCAGCTGAGGAGAACTTGAAACGCCCATATCTTGGATAAGGAAGGAGTGAGAGAGCTCACATTTCAGACACAGCATCCAGGCTGCAATGGCTTCAATTTGTGTTGTTTCGGGGCAAATTGGGGAATATAGAATTTTTGGTGAAAATGTTCACCCCGCGGTCAACGTGTTTTTTCAACTGGAGAAAACTTGAAATGCCCATATCTTGGATAAGGAAGGAGTGAGAGAGCTCACATTTCAGACACAGCATCCAGGCTGCAATGGCTTCAATTTGTGGTTTTTTCGTGCAAATTGGGGAATATTGATTTGTTTTGTGAAAAAGTTGACCCCGCCGTCAATGTTTTTTTCAGCTGAGGAGAACTTGAAACGCCCATATCTTGGATAAGGAAGGAGTGAGAGAGCTCACATTTCAGACACAGCATCCAGGCTGCAATGGCTTCAATTTGTGTTATTTTGGGGCAAATTGGGGAATATTGATTTTTTGGTGAAAAAGTTGACCCCGCGGTCAATGTTTTTTTCAGCTGAGGAGATAACTTGAAACGCCCATATCTTGGGCATGGAAGGAGTGAGAGAGCTTAAATTTCAGACACAGCATCCAGGCTGCAATGGCTTCAATTTGTGTTATTTTGGGCCAAATTGGGGAATATTGAATTTTTGGTGAAAATGTTGACCCCGCGGTCAACGTGTTTTTTCAACTGGAGAAAACTTGAAACGCCCATATCTTGGATAAGGAAGGAGTGAGAGAGCTCACATTTCAGACACAGTATCCAGGCTGCAATGGCTTCAATTTGTGTTATTTCGGGGCAAATTGGTGAATATTGAATTTTTGGTGAAAAAGTTGACCTCGCGGTCAATGTTTTTTTCAGCTGAGGAGAACTTGAAACGCCCATATCTTGGGCAAGGAAGGAGTTAGAGTGTTCAAATTTTTAGACGCAGCATCCAGGCTGCAATGGCTTCAATTTGTGTTATGTTGGGCCAAAATTGGGAATATTGAATTTTTGGGGAAAATGTTGACCCCGCGGTCAATGTTTTTTTCAGCTGAGGAGAACTTGAAACGCCCATATCTTGGATAAGGAAGGAGTGAGAGAGCTCACATTTCAGACACAGCATCCAGGCTGCAATGGCTTCAATTTGTGTTATTTTGGGGCAAATTGGGGAATATTGAATTTTTGGTGAAAAAGTTGACCCCGCCGTCAATGTTTTTTTCAGCTGAGGAGAACTTGAAACGCCCATATCTTGGATAAGGAAGGAGTGAGAGAGCTCACATTTCAGACACAGCATCCAGGCTGCAATGGCTTCAATTTGTGTTTTTTTCGTGCAAATTGGGGAATATTGATTTGTTTTGTGAAAAAGTTGACCCCGCCGTCAATGTTTTTTTCAGCTGAGGAGAACTTGAAACGCCCATATCTTGGATAAGGAAGGAGTGAGAGAGCTCACATTTCAGACACAGCATCCAGGCTGCAATGGCTTCAATTTGTGTTATTTTGGGGCAAATTGGGGAATATTGATTTTTTGGTGAAAAAGTTGACCCCGCGGTCAATGTTTTTTTCAGCTGAGGAGATAACTTGAAACGCCCATATCTTGGGCATGGAAGGAGTGAGAGAGCTTAAATTTCAGACACAGCATCCAGGCTGCAATGGCTTCAATTTGTGTTATTTTGGGGCAAATTGGGGAATATTGAATTTTTGGTGAAAATGTTGACCCCGCGGTCAACGTGTTTTTTCAACTGGAGAAAACTTGAAACGCCCATATCTTGGATAAGGAAGGAGTGAGAGAGCTCACATTTCAGACACAGCATCCAGGCTGCAATGGCTTCAATTTGTGTTATTTTGGGCCAAATTTGGAAATATTGAATTTTTGGGGAAAATGTTGACCCCGCGGTCAATGTTTTTTTCAGCTGAGGAGAACTTGAAACGCCCATATCTTGGATAAGGAAGGAGTGAGAGAGCTCACATTTCAGACACAGCATCCAGGCTGCAATGGCTTCAATTTGTGTTATTTTGGTGCAAATTGGGGAATATTGAATTTTTGGTGAAAATGTTGACCCCGCGGTCAATGTTTTTTTCAGCTGAGGAGATAACTTGAAACGCCCATATCTTGGGCAAGGAAGGAGTTAGAGTGTTCAAATTTTTAGACGCAGCATCCAGGCTGCAATGGCTTCAATTTGTGTTATTTTGGGGCAAATTGGGGAATATTGAATTTTTGGTGAAAAAGTTGACCCCGCGGTCAATGTTTTTTTCAGCTGAGGAGAACTTGAAACGCCCATATCTTGGATAAGGAAGGAGTGAGAGAGCTCACATTTCAGACACAGTATCCAGGCTGCAATGGCTTCAATTTGTGTTATTTCGGGGCAAATTGGGGAATATTGAATTTTTGGTGAAAATGTTGACCCCGCGGTCAATGTTTTTTTCAGCTGAGGAGAACTTGAAACGCCCATATCTTGGGCAAGGAAGGAGTTAGAGAGCTCACATTTCAGACACAGCATCCAGGCTGCAATGGCTTCAATTTGTGTTATTTCGGGGCAAATTGGGGAATATTGAATTTTTGGTGAAAAAGTTGACCCCGCGGTCAATGTTTTTTTCAGCTGAGGAGAACTTGAAACGCCCATATCTTGGATAAGGAAGGAGTGAGAGAGCTCACATTTCAGACACAGTATCCAGGCTGCAATGGCTTCAATTTGTGTTATTTCGGGGCAAATTGGGGAATATTGAATTTTTGGTGAAAATGTTGACCCCGCGGTCAATGTTTTTTTCAGCTGAGGAGAACTTGAAACGCCCATATCTTGGGCAAGGAAGGAGTTAGAGAGCTCACATTTCAGACACAGCATCCAGGCTGCAATGGCTTCAATTTGTGTTATTTCGGGGCAAATTGGGGAATATTGAATTTTTGGTGAAAATGTTGACCCCGCGGTCAATGTTTTTTTCAGCTGAGGAGATAACTTGAAACGCCCATATCTTGGATAAGGAAGGAGTGAGAGAGCTCACATTTCAGACACAGTATCCAGGCTGCAATGGCTTCAATTTGTGTTATTTTGGGGCAAATTGGGGAATATAGAATTTTTGGTGAAAAAGTTGACCTCGCGGTCAATGTTTTTTTCAGCTGAGGAGCAATTGAAACGCCCATATCTTGGGCAAGGAAGGAGTTAGAGAGCTCACATTTCAGACACAGCATCCAGGCTGCAATGGCTTCAATTTGTGTTATTTTGGGGCAAATTGGGGAATATTGAATTTTTGGTGAAAAAGTTGACCTCGCGGTCAATGTTTTTTTCAGCTGAGGAGATAACTTGAAACGCCCATATCTTGGATAAGGAAGGAGTGAGAGAGCTCACATTTCAGACACAGCATCCAGGCTGCAATGGCTTCAATTTGTGTTATTTTGGGGCAAATTGGGGAATATTGAATTTTTGGTGAAAAAGTTGACCCCGCCGTCAATGTTTTTTTCAGCTGAGGAGAACTTGAAACGCCCATATCTTGGATAAGGAAGGAGTGAGAGAGCTCACATTTCAGACACAGCATCCAGGCTGCAATGGCTTCAATTTGTGGTTTTTTCGTGCAAATTGGGGAATATTGATTTGTTTTGTGAAAAAGTTGACCCCGCGTTCAATGTTTTTTTCAGCTGAGGAGATAACTTGAAACGCCCATATCTTGGGCATGGAAGGAGTGAGAGAGCTTAAATTTCAGACACAGCATCCAGGCTGCAATGGCTTCAATTTGTGTTATTTTGGGGCAAATTGGGGAATATTGAATTTTTGGTGAAAATGTTGACCCCGCGGTCAACGTGTTTTTTCAACTGGAGAAAACTTGAAACGCCCATATCTTGGATAAGGAAGGAGTGAGAGAGCTCACATTTCAGACACAGCATCCAGGCTGCAATGGCTTCAATTTGTGTTTTTTCGGGCAAATTGGGGAATATTAATTTTTTTGTGAAAAAGTTGACCCTGCGGTCAATGTTTTTTTCAGCTGAGGAGAACTTGAAACGCCCATATCTTGGATAAGGAAGGAGTGAGAGAGCTCACATTTCAGACACAGCATCCAAGCTGCATTGGCTTCAATTTGTGTTATTTCGGGGCAAATTGGGGAATATTGATTTTTTGGTGAAAATGTTGACCCCGCGGTCAATGTTTTTTTCAGCTGAGGAGAACTTGAAACGCCCATATCTTGGGCAAGGAAGGAGTTAGAGAGCTCACATTTCAGACACAGCATCCAAGCTGCATTGGCTTCAATTTGTGTTATTTTGGGGCAAATTGGGGAATATTGAATTTTTGGTGAAAATGTTGACCCCGCGGTCAACGTTTTTTTTCAACTGGAGAAAACTTGAAATGCCCATATCTTGGATAAGGAAGGAGTTAGAGAGCTCACATTTCAGACACAGCATCCAGGCTGCAGTGGCTTCAATTTGTGTTATTTTGGGGCAAATTGGGGAATATTGAATTTTTGGTGAAAATGTTGACCCCGCAGTCAATGTTTTTTTCAGCTGAGGAGATAACTTGAAACGCCCATATCTTGGATAAGGAAGGAGTTAGAGAGCTCACATTTCAGACACAGCATCCAGGCTGCAATGGCTTCAATTTGTGTTACTTCGGGGGAAATTGGGGAATATTGAATTTTTTGTGAAAATGTTGACCCCGCGGTCAATGTTTTTTTCAGCTGAGGAGAACTTGAAACGCCCATATCTTGGATAAGGAAGGAGTTAGAGAGCTCACATTTCAGACACAGCATCCAGGCTGCAATGGCTTCAATTTGTGTTATTTTGGGGCAAATTGGGGAATATTGATTTTTTGGTGAAAAAGTTGACCCCGCGGTCAATGTTTTTTTCAGCTGAGGAGATAACTTGAAACGCCCATATCTTGGGCATGGAAGGAGTGAGAGAGCTTAAATTTCAGACACAGCATCCAGGCTGCAATGGCTTCAATTTGTGTTATTTTGGGGCAAATTGGGGAATATTGAATTTTTGGTGAAAATGTTGACCCCGCGGTCAACGTGTTTTTTCAACTGGAGAAAACTTGAAACGCCCATATCTTGGATAAGGAAGGAGTTCGAGAGCTCACATTTCAGACACAGCATCCAGGCTGCAATGGCTTCAATTTGTGTTATTTTGGGGCAAATTGGGGAATATTGATTTTTTGGTGAAAATGTTGACCCCGCGGTCAATGTTTTTTTCAGCTGAGGAGATAACTTGAAACGCCCATATCTTGGGCATGGAAGGAGTGAGAGAGCTTAAATTTCAGACACAGCATCCAGGCTGCAATGGCTTCAATTTGTGTTATTTTGGGGCAAATTGGGGAATATTGAATTTTTGGTGAAAATGTTGACCCCGCGGTCAATGTTTTTTTCAGCTGAGGAGAACTTGAAATGCCCATATCTTTGATAAGGAAGGAGTGAGAGAGCTCACATTTCAGACACAGCATCCAGGCTGCAATGGCTTCAATTTGTGTTATTTTGGGGCAAATTGGGGAATATTGAATTTTTGGTGAAAATGTTGACCCCGCGGTCAATGTTTTTTTCAGCTGAGGAGAACTTGAAACGCCCATATCTTGGGCAAGGAAGGAGTTAGAGAGCTCACATTTCAGACACAGCATCCAGGCTGCAATGGCTTCAATTTCTGTTATTTCGGGGCAAATTGGGGAATATTGAATTTTTGGTGAAAATGTTGACCCCGCGGTCAATGTTTTTTTCAGCTGAGGAGAACTTGAAACGCCCATATCTTGGATAAGGAAGGAGTGAGAGAGCTCACATTTCAGACACAGCATCCAGGCTGCATTGGCTTCGATTTGTGTTATTTCGGGGCAAATTGGGGAATATTGATTTTTTGGTGAAAAAGTTGACCCCGCGGTCAACGTTTTTTTCAGCTGTGGAGAACTTGAAATGCCCATATCTTGGGCAAGGAAGGAGTTAGAGTGTTAAAATTTCTAGACACAGCATCCAGGCTGCAATGGCTTCAATTTGTGTTATTTTGGGGCAAATTGGGGAATATTGAATTTTTGGTGAAAATGTTGACCCCGCGGTCAACGTTTTTTTTCAACTGGAGAAAACTTGAAATGCCCATATCTTGGGCAAGGAAGGAGTTAGAGTGTTCACATTTTTAGACGCAGCATCCAGGCTGCAATGGCTTCAATTTGTGTTATTTTGGGGCAAATTGGGGAATATTGAATTTTTTGTGAAAATGTTGACCCCGCGGTCAATGTTTTTTTCAGCTGAAGAGAACTTGAAACGCCCATATCTTGGGCAAGGAAGGAGTTAGAGAGCTCACATTTCAGACACAGCATCCAGGCTGCAATGGCTTCAATTTCTGTTATTTCGGGGCAAATTGGGGAATATTGAATTTTTGGTGAAAATGTTGACCCCGCGGTCAAGTTTTTTTTCAGCTGAGGAGAACTTGAAACGCCCATATCTTGGATAAGGAAGGAGTGAGAGAGCTCACATTTCAGACACAGCATCCAGGCTGCATTGGCTTCAATTTGTGTTATTTCGGGGCAAATTGGGGAATATTGATTTTTTGGTGAAAAAGTTGACCCCCGCGGTCAATGTTTTTTTCAGCTGAGGAGAACTTGAAACGCCCATATCTTGGATAAGGAAGGAGTGAGAGAGCTCACATTTCAGATGCAGCATCCAGGCTGCAATGGCTTCAATTTGTGTTATTTCGGGGCAAATTGGGGAATATTGAATTTTTGGTGAAAATGTTGAACCCGCGGTCAATGTTTTTTTCAGCTGAGGAGAACTTGAAACGCCCATATCTTGGATAAGGAAGGAGTGAGAGAGCTCACATTTCAGACACAGCATCCAGGCTGCAATGGCTTCAATTTGTGTTATTTTGGGGCAAATTGGGGAATATTGAATTTTTGGTGAAAATGTTGACCCCGCGGTCAATGTTTTTTCAGCTGAGGAGAACTTGAAACGCCCATATCTTGGGCAAGGAAGGAGTTAGAGTGTTAAAATTTTTAGACGCAGCATCCAGGCTGCAATGGCTTCAATTTGTGTTATTTTGGGGCAAATTGGGGAATATTGAATTTTTGGTGAAAAAGTTGACCCCGCCGTCAATGTTTTTTTCAGCTGAGGAGAACTTGAAACGCCCATATCTTGGGCAAGGAAGGAGTTAGAGAGCTCACATTTCAGACACAGTATCCAGGCTGCAATGGCTTCAATTTGTGTTATTTTGGGGCAAATTGGGGAATATTGAATTTTTGGTGAAAAAGTGTACCCCGCCGTCAATGTTTTTTTCAGCTGAGGAGAACTTGAAACGCCCATATCTTGGATAAGGAAGGAGTGAGAGAGCTCACATTTCAGACACAGCATCCAGGCTGCAATGGGATGAATTTGTGTTATTTCGTGGCAAATTGGGGAATATTGAATTTTTGGTGAAAAAGTTGACCCCGCCGTCAATGTTTTTTTCAGCTGAGGAGAACTTGAAACGCCCATATCTTGGATAAGGAAGGAGTGAGAGAGCTCACATTTCAGATGCAGCATCCAGGCTGCAATGGCTTCAATTTGTGTTATTTCGGGGCAAATTGGGGAATATTGAATTTTTTGTGAAAATGTTGAACCCGCGGTCAATGTTTTTTTCAGCTGAGGAGAACTTGAAACGCCCATATCTTGGATAAGGAAGGAGTGAGAGAGCTCACATTTCAGACACAGCATCCAGGCTGCAATGGCTTCAATTTGTGTTATTTTGGGGCAAATTGGGGAATATTGAATTTTTGGTGAAAATGTTGACCCCGCGGTCAATGTTTTTTCAGCTGAGGAGAACTTGAAACGCCCATATCTTGGGCAAGGAAGGAGTTAGAGAGCTCACATTTCAGACACAGCATCCAGGCTGCAATGGCTTCAATTTGTGTTATTTTGGGGCAAATTGGGGAATATTGAATTTTTGGTGAAAAAGTTGACCCCGCGGTCAATGTTTTTTTCAGCTGAGGAGATAACTTGAAACGCCCATATCTTGGGCAAGGAAGGAGTTAGAGTGTTCAAATTTTTAGACGCAGCATCCAGGCTGCAATGGCTTCAATTTGTGTTATTTCGGGGCAAATTGGGGAATATTGAATTTTTGGTGAAAAAGTTGACCCCGCGGTCAATGTTTTTTTCAGCTGAGGAGAACTTGAAACGCCCATATCTTGGATAAGGAAGGAGTTAGAGAGCTCAAATTTTTAGACGCAGCATCCAGGCTGCAATGGCTTCAATTTGTGTTATTTTGGGGCAAATTGGGGAATATTGAATTTTTGGTGAAAATGTTGACCCCGCGGTCAATGTTTTTTTCAGCTGAGGAGAACTTGAAACGCCCATATCTTGGGCAAGGAAGGAGTTAGAGAGCTCACATTTCAGACACAGCATCCAGGCTGCAATGGCTTCAATTTGTGTTATTTCGGGGCAAATTGGGGAATATTGAATTTTTGGTGAAAATGTTGACCCCGCGGTCAATGTTTTTTTCAGCTGAGGAGATAACTTGAAACGCCCATATCTTGGATAAGGAAGGAGTGAGAGAGCTCACATTTCAGACACAGCATCCAGGCTGCAATGGCTTCAATTTGTGTTATTTTGGGGCAAATTGGGGAATATTGAATTTTTGGTGAAAAAGTTGACCCCGCGGTCAATGTTTTTTTCAGCTGAGGAGAACTTGAAACGCCCATATCTTGGATAAGGAAGGAGTGAGAGAGCTCACATTTCAGACACAGCATCCAGGCTGCAATGGGATGAATTTGTGTTATTTCGGGCCAAATTTGGAAATATTGAATTTTTGGTGAAAATGTTGACCCCGCGGTCAATGTTTTTTTCAGCTGAGGAGAACTTGAAACGCCCATATCTTGGGCAAGGAAGGAGTTAGAGAGCTCACATTTCAGACACAGCATCCAGGCTGCAATGGCTTCAATTTGTGTTATTTCGGGGCAAATTGGGGAATATTGAATTTTTGGTGAAAAAGTTGACCTCGCGGTCAATGTTTTTTTCAGCTGAGGAGATAACTTGAAACGCCCATATCTTGGGCAAGGAAGGAGTTAGAGTGTTCAAATTTTTAGACGCAGCATCCAGGCTGCAATGGCTTCAATTTGTGTTATTTTGGGCCAAATTTGGGAATTTTGAATTTTTGGGGAAAATGTTGACCCCGCGGTCAATGTTTTTTTCAGCTGAGGAGAACTTGAAACGCCCATATCTTGGATAAGGAAGGAGTGAGAGAGCTCACATTTCAGACACAGCATCCAGGCTGCAATGGCTTCAATTTGTGTTATTTTGGGGTAAATTCGGGAATATTGAATTTTAAGTGAAAATGTTGACCCCGCGGTCAACGTGTTTTTTCAACTGGAGAAAACTTGAAACGCCCATATCTTGGATAAGGAAGGAGTGAGAGAGCTCACATTTCAGACACAGCATCCAGGCTGCAATGGCTTCAATTTGTGTTATTTCGGGGCAAATTGGGGAATATTGAATTTTTGGTGAAAAAGTTGACCTCGCGGTCAATGTTTTTTTCAGCTGAGGAGATAACTTGAAACGCCCATATCTTGGGCAAGGAAGGAGTTAGAGTGTTCAAATTTTTAGACGCAGCATCCAGGCTGCAATGGCTTCAATTTGTGTTATTTTGGGGCAAATTGGGGAATATTGAATTTTTGGTGAAAAAGTTGACCCCGCGGTCAATGTTTTTTTCAGCTGAGGAGAACTTGAAACGCCCATATCTTGGATAAGGAAGGAGTGAGAGAGCTCACATTTCAGACACAGCATCCAGGCTGCAATGGGATGAATTTGTGTTATTTCGTGGCAAATTGGGGAATATTGAATTTTTGGTGAAAAAGTTGACCCCGCCGTCAATGTTTTTTTCAGCTGAGGAGAACTTGAAACGCCCATATCTTGGATAAGGAAGGAGTGAGAGAGCTCACATTTCAGATGCAGCATCCAGGCTGCAATGGCTTCAATTTGTGTTATTTCGGGGCAAATTGGGGAATATTGAATTTTTTGTGAAAATGTTGACCCCGCGGTCAATGTTTTTTTCAGCTGAGGAGATAACTTGAAACGCCCATATCTTGGGCAAGGAAGGAGTTAGAGTGTTCAAATTTTTAGACGCAGCATCCAGGCTGCAATGGCTTCAATTTGTGTTATTTCGGGGCAAATTGGGGAATATTGAATTTTTGGTGAAAAAGTTGACCCCGCGGTCAATGTTTTTTTCAGCTGAGGAGAACTTGAAACGCCCATATCTTGGATAAGGAAGGAGTTAGAGAGCTCAAATTTTTAGACGCAGCATCCAGGCTGCAATGGCTTCAATTTGTGTTATTTTGGGGCAAATTGGGGAATATTGAATTTTTGGTGAAAATGTTGACCCCGCGGTCAATGTTTTTTTCAGCTGAGGAGAACTTGAAACGCCCATATCTTGGGCAAGGAAGGAGTTAGAGAGCTCACATTTCAGACACAGCATCCAGGCTGCCATGGCTTCAATTTGTGTTATTTCGGGGCAAATTGGGGAATATTGAATTTTTGGTGAAAATGTTGACCCCGCGGTCAATGTTTTTTTCAGCTGAGGAGATAACTTGAAACGCCCATATCTTGGATAAGGAAGGAGTGAGAGAGCTCACATTTCAGACACAGCATCCAGGCTGCAATGGCTTCAATTTGTGTTATTTTGGGGCAAATTGGGGAATATTGAATTTTTGGTGAAAAAGTTGACCCCGCGGTCAATGTTTTTTTCAGCTGAGGAGAACTTGAAACGCCCATATCTTGGATAAGGAAGGAGTGAGAGAGCTCACATTTCAGACACAGCATCCAGGCTGCAATGGGATGAATTTGTGTTATTTCGGGGCAAATTGGGGAATATTGAATTTTTGGTGAAAAAGTTGACCTCGCGGTCAATGTTTTTTTCAGCTGAGGAGATAACTTGAAACGCCCATATCTTGGGCAAGGAAGGAGTTAGAGTGTTCAAATTTTTAGACGCAGCATCCAGGCTGCAATGGCTTCAATTTGTGTTATTTTGGGCCAAATTTGGGAATATTGAATTTTTGGGGAAAATGTTGACCCCGCGGTCAATGTTTTTTTCAGCTGAGGAGAACTTGAAACGCCCATATCTTGGATAAGGAAGGAGTGAGAGAGCTCACATTTCAGACACAGCATCCAGGCTGCAATGGCTTCAATTTGTGTTATTTTGGGGCAAATTGGGGAATATTGAATTTTTGGTGAAAAAGTTGACCTCGCGGTCAATGTTTTTTTCAGCTGAGGAGATAACTTGAAACGCCCATATCTTGGGCAAGGAAGGAGTTAGAGTGTTCAAATTTTTAGACGCAGCATCCAGGCTGCAATGGCTTCAATTTGTGTTATTTTGGGGCAAATTGGGGAATATTGAATTTTTGGTGAAAAAGTTGACCCCGCGGTCAATGTTTTTTTCAGCTGAGGAGAACTTGAAACGCCCATATCTTGGATAAGGAAGGAGTGAGAGAGCTCACATTTCAGACACAGCATCCAGGCTGCAATGGGATGAATTTGTGTTATTTCGTGGCAAATTGGGGAATATTGAATTTTTGGTGAAAAAGTTGACCCCGCCGTCAATGTTTTTTTCAGCTGAGGAGAACTTGAAACGCCCATATCTTGGGCAAGGAAGGAGTTAGAGTGTTCAAATTTTTAGACGCAGCATCCAGGCTGCAATGGCTTCAATTTGTGTTATTTTGGGGCAAATTGGGGAATATTGAATTTTTGGTGAAAAAGTTGACCCCGCGGTCAATGTTTTTTTTCAGCTGAGGAGATAACTTGAAACGCCCATATCTTGGGCAAGGAAGGAGTTAGAGTGTTCAAATTTTTAGACTCAGCATCCAGGCTGCAATGGCTTCAATTTGTGTTATTTTGGGGCAAATTGGGGAATATTGAATTTTTGGTGAAAAAGTTGACCCCCCGGTCAATGTTTTTTTCAGCTGAGGAGAACTTGAAACGCCCATATCTTGGATAAGGAAGGAGTGAGAGAGCTCACATTTCAGACACAGCATCCAGGCTGCAATGGCTTCAATTTGTGTAATTTTGGGGCAAATTGGGGAATATTGAATGTTTGGTGAAAATGTTGACCCCGCGGTCAATGTTTTTTTCAGCTGAGGAGAACTTGAAACGCCCATATCTTGGGCAAGGAAGGAGTTAGAGAGCTCACATTTCAGACACAGCATCCAGGCTGCAATGGCTTCAATTTGTGTTATTTCGGGGCAAATTGGGGAATATTGAATTTTTGGTGAAAATGTTGACCCCGCGGTCAACGTGTTTTTTCAACTGGAGAAAACTTGAAACGCCCATATCTTGGATAAGGAAGGAGTGAGAGAGCTCACATTTCAGACACAGCATCCAGGCTGCAATGGCTTCAATTTGTGTTATTTTGGGGCAAATTGGGGAATATTGAATTTTTGGTGAAAATGTTGACCCCGCGGTCAATGTTTTTTTCAGCTGAGGAGAACTTGAAACGCCCATATCTTGGGCAAGGAAGGAGTTAGAGAGCTCACATTTCAGACACAGCATCCAGGCTGCAATGGCTTCAATTTCTGTTATTTCGGGGCAAATTGGGGAATATTGAATTTTTGGTGAAAATGTTGACCCCGCGGTCAATGTTTTTTTCAGCTGAGGAGAACTTGAAACGCCCATATCTTGGATAAGGAAGGAGTGAGAGAGCTCACATTTCAGACACAGCATCCAGGCTGCAATGGCTTCAATTTGTGTTATTTTGGTGCAAATTGGGGAATATTGAATTTTTGGTGAAAATGTTGACCCCGCGGTCAATGTTTTTTTCAGCTGAGGAGATAACTTGAAACGCCCATATCTTGGGCAAGGAAGGAGTTAGAGTGTTCAAATTTTTAGACGCAGCATCCAGGCTGCAATGGCTTCAATTTGTGTTATTTTGGGGCAAATTGGGGAATATTGAATGTTTGGTGAAAATGTTGACCCCGCGGTCAATGTTTTTTTCAGCTGAGGAGAACTTGAAATGCCCATATCTTGGGCAAGGAAGGAGTTAGAGAGCTCACATTTCAGACACAGCATCCAGGCTGCAATGGCTTCAATTTGTGTTATTTTGGTGCAAATTGGGGAATATTGAATTTTTGGTGAAAATGTTGACCCCGCGGTCAATGTTTTTTTCAGCTGAGGAGATAACTTGAAACGCCCATATCTTGGGCAAGGAAGGAGTTAGAGTGTTCAAATTTTTAGACGCAGCATCCAGGCTGCAATGGCTTCAATTTGTGTTATTTTGGGGCAAATTGGGGAATATTGAATGTTTGGTGAAAATGTTGACCCCGCGGTCAATGTTTTTTTCAGCTGAGGAGAACTTGAAACGCCCATATCTTGGATAAGGAAGGAGTGAGAGAGCTCACATTTCAGACACAGCATCCAGGCTGAAATGGGATGAATTTGTGTTATTTCGGGGCAAATTGGGGAATATTGATTTTTTGGTGAAAATGTTGACCCCGCGGTCAATGTTTTTTTCAGCTGAGGAGATAACTTGAAACGCCCATATCTTGGATAAGGAAGGAGTGAGAGAGCTCACATTTCAGACACAGCATCCAGGCTGCAATGGCTTCAATTTGTGTAATTTTGGGGCAAATTGGGGAATATTGAATGTTTGGTGAAAATGTTGACCCCGCGGTCAATGTTTTTTTCAGCTGAGGAGAACTTGAAACGCCCATATCTTGGGCAAGGAAGGAGTTAGAGTGTTAAAATTTTTAGACGCAGCATCCAGGCTGCAATGGCTTCAATTTGTGTCATTTTGGGGCAAATTGGGGAATATTGAATTTTTGGTGAAAATGTTGACCCCCCGGTCAAGGTTTTTTTCAGCTGAGGAGATAACTTGAAACGCCCATATCTTGGGCAAGGAAGGAGTTAGAGTGTTAAAATTTTTAGACGCAGCATCCAGGCTGCAATGGCTTCAATTTGTGTCATTTTGGGGCAAATTGGGGAATATTGAATTTTTTGTGAAAATGTTGACCCCCCGGTCAAGGTTTTTTTCAGCTGAGGAGATAACTTGAAACGCCCATATCTTGGATAAGGAAGGAGTGAGAGAGCTCACATTTCAGACACAGCATCCAGGCTGCAATGGGATGAATTTGTGTTATTTTGGGGCAAATTGGGGAATATTGAATTTTTGGTGAAAAAGCTGACCTCGCGGTCAATGTTTTTTTCAGCTGAGGAGATAACTTGAAACGCCCATATCTTGGATAAGGAAGGAGTGAGAGAGCTCACATTTCAGACACAGCATCCAGGCTGCAATGGCTTCAATTTGTGTTATTTTGGGGCAAATTGGGGAATATTGAATTTTTTGTGAAAATGTTGACCCCGCGGTCAATGTTTTTTTCAGCTGAGGAGAACTTGAAACGCCCATATCTTGGGCAAGGAAGGAGTTAGAGAGCTCACATTTCAGACACAGCATCCAGGCTGCAATGGCTTCAATTTGTGTTATTTCGGGGCAAATTGGGGAATATTGAATTTTTGGTGAAAATGTTGACCCCGCGGTCAACGTGTTTTTTCAACTGGAGAAAACTTGAAACGCCCATATCTTGGATAAGGAAGGAGTGAGAGAGCTCACATTTCAGACACAGCATCCAGGCTGCAATGGCTTCAATTTGTGTTATTTTGGGGCAAATTGGGGAATACTGAATTTTTGGTGAAAATGTTGACCCCGCGGTCAATGTTTTTTTCAGCTGAGGAGAACTTGAAACGCCCATATCTTGGGCAAGGAAGGAGTTAGAGAGCTCACATTTCAGACACAGCATCCAGGCTGCAATGGCTTCAATTTCTGTTATTTCGGGGCAAATTGGGGAATATTGAATTTTTGGTGAAAATGTTGACCCCGCGGTCAATGTTTTTTTCAGCTGAGGAGAACTTGAAACGCCCATATCTTGGATAAGGAAGGAGTGAGAGAGCTCACATTTCAGACACAGCATCCAGGCTGCATTGGCTTCGATTTGTGTTATTTCGGGGCAAATTGGGGAATATTGATTTTTTGGTGAAAAAGTTGACCCCGCGGTCAACGTTTTTTTCAGCTGTGGAGAACTTGAAACGCCCATATCTTGGGCAAGGAAGGAGTTAGAGTGTTAAAATTTCTAGACGCAGCATCCAGGCTGCAATGGCTTCAATTTGTGTTATTTTTGGGCAAATTGGGGAATATTGAATTTTTGGTGAAAATGTTGACCCCGCGGTCAACGTTTTTTTTCAACTGGAGAAAACTTGAAATGCCCATATCTTGGGCAAGGAAGGAGTTAGAGTGTTCACATTTTTAGACGCAGCATCCAGGCTGCAATGGGATGAATTTGTGTTATTTTGGGGCAAATTGGGGAATATTGAATTTTTGGTGAAAATGTTGACCCCGCGGTCAAGGTTTTTTTCAGCTGAGGAGAACTTGAAACGCCCATATCTTGGATAAGGAAGGAGTGAGAGAGCTCACATTTCAGACACAGCATCCAGGCTGCATTGGCTTCAATTTGTGTTATTTCGGGGCAAAATTGGGGAATATTGATTTTTTGGTGAAAAAGTTGACCCCGCGGTCAACGTTTTTTTCAGCTGTGGAGAACTTGAAACGCCCATATCTTGGGCAAGGAAGGAGTTAGAGAGCTCACATTTCAGACACAGCATCCAGGCTGCAATGGCTTCAATTTCTGTTATTTCGGGGCAAATTGGGGAATATTGAATTTTTGGTGAAAATGTTGACCCCGCGGTCAATGTTTTTTTCAGCTGAGGAGAACTTGAAATGCCCATATCTTGGATAAGGAAGGAGTGAGAGAGCTCACATTTCAGACACAGCATCCAGGCTGCAATGGCTTCAATTTGTGTTATTTTGGTGCAAATTGGGGAATATTGAATTTTTGGTGAAAATGTTGACCCCGCGGTCAATGTTTTTTTCAGCTGAGGAGATAACTTGAAATGCCCATATCTTGGATAAGGAAGGAGTGAGAGAGCTCACATTTCAGACACAGCATCCAGGCTGCAACGGCTTCAATTTGTGTTATTTTGGTGCAAATTGGGGAATATTGAATTTTTGGTGAAAATGTTGACCCCGCGGTCAATGTTTTTTTCAGCTGAGGAGATAACTTGAAACGCCCATATCTTGGGCAAGGAAGGAGTTAGAGTGTTCAAATTTTTAGACGCAGCATCCAGGCTGCAATGGCTTCAATTTGTGTTATTTTGGGGCAAATTGGGGAATATTGAATTTTTGGTGAAAAAGTTGACCCCGCGGTCAATGTTTTTTTCAGCTGAGGAGAACTTGAAACGCCCATATCTTGGATAAGGAAGGAGTGAGAGAGCTCACATTTCAGACACAGCATCCAGGCTGAAATGGGATGAATTTGTGTTATTTCGGGGCAAATTGGGGAATATTGAATTTTTGGTGAAAATGTTGACCCCGCGGTCAATGTTTTTTTCAGCTGAGGAGATAACTTGAAACGCCCATATCTTGGATAAGGAAGGAGTGAGAGAGCTCACATTTCAGACACAGCATCCAGGCTGCAATCGCTTCAATTTGTGTTATTTTGGGGCAAATTGGGGAATATTGAATTTTTGGTGAAAAAGTTGACCTCGCGGTCAATGTTTTTTTCAGCTGAGGAGAACTTGAAACGCCCATATCTTGGATAAGGAAGGAGTGAGAGAGCTCACATTTCAGACACAGCATCCAGGCTGCAATGGCTTCAATTTGTGTTATTTTGGGGTAAATTGGGGAATATTGAATTTTTGGTGAAAATGTTGACCCCGCGGTCAATGTTTTTTTCAGCTGAGGAGAACTTGAAACGCCCATATCTTGGGCAAGGAAGGAGTTAGAGAGCTCACATTTCAGACACAGCATCCAGGCTGCAATGGCTTCAATTTGTGTTATGTTGGGGCAAATTGGGGAATATTGAATTTTTGGTGAAAAAGTTGACCCCGCGGTCAATGTTTTTTTCAGCTGAGGAGAACTTGAAACGCCCATATCTTGGGCAAGGAAGGAGTTAGAGTGTTCAAATTTTTAGACGCAGCATCCAGGCTGCAATTGCTTCAATTTGTGTTATTTTGGGGCAAATTGGGGAATATTGAATTTTTGGTGAAAAAGTTGACCCCGCGGTCAATGTTTTTTTCAGCTGAGGAGAACTTGAAACGCCCATATCTTGGATAAGGAAGGAGTGAGAGAGCTCACATTTCAGACACAGCATCCAGGCTGCAATGGGATGAATTTGTGTTATTTCGTGGCAAATTGGGGAATATTGAATTTTTGGTGAAAAAGTTGACCCCGCCGTCAATGTTTTTTTCAGCTGAGGAGAACTTGAAACGCCCATATCTTGGATAAGGAAGGAGTGAGAGAGCTCACATTTCAGACGCAGCATCCAGGCTGCAATGGCTTCAATTTGTGTTATTTCGGGGCAAATTGGGGAATATTGAATTTTTTGTGAAAATGTTGACCCCGCGGTCAATGTTTTTTTCAGCTGAGGAGAACTTGAAACGCCCATATCTTGGATAAGGAAGGAGTGAGAGAGCTCACATTTCAGACACAGCATCCAGGCTGCAATGGCTTCAATTTGTGTAATTTTGGGGCAAATTGGGGAATATTGAATTTTTGGTGAAAATGTTGACCCCGCGGTCAATGTTTTTTTCAGCTGAGGAGAACTTGAAACGCCCATATCTTGGATAAGGAAGGAGTGAGAGAGCTCACATTTCAGACACAGCATCCAGGCTGAAATGGGATGAATTTGTGTTATTTCGGGGCAAATTGGGGAATATTGAATTTTTGGTGAAAATGTTGACCCCGCGGTCAATGTTTTTTTCAGCTGAGGAGAACTTGAAACGCCCATATCTTGGATAAGGAAGGAGTGAGAGAGCTCACATTTCAGACACAGCATCCAGGCTGAAATGGGATGAATTTGTGTTATTTCGGGGCAAATTGGGGAATATTGAATTTTTGGTGAAAATGTTGACCCCGCGGTCAATGTTTTTTTCAGCTGAGGAGATAACTTGAAACGCCCATATCTTGGATAAGGAAGGAGTGAGAGAGCTCACATTTCAGACACAGCATCCAGGCTGCAATCGCTTCAATTTGTGTTATTTTGGGGCAAATTGGGGAATATTGAATTTTTGGTGAAAAAGTTGACCTCGCGGTCAATGTTTTTTTCAGCTGAGGAGAACTTGAAACGCCCATATCTTGGATAAGGAAGGAGTGAGAGAGCTCACATTTCAGACACAGCATCCAGGCTGCAATGGCTTCAATTTGTGTTATTTTGGGGTAAATTGGGGAATATTGAATTTTTGGTGAAAATGTTGACCCCGCGGTCAATGTTTTTTTCAGCTGAGGAGAACTTGAAACGCCCATATCTTGGGCAAGGAAGGAGTTAGAGAGCTCACATTTCAGACACAGCATCCAGGCTGCAATGGCTTCAATTTGTGTTATGTTGGGGCAAATTGGGGAATATTGAATTTTTGGTGAAAAAGTTGACCCCGCGGTCAATGTTTTTTTCAGCTGAGGAGAACTTGAAACGCCCATATCTTGGGCAAGGAAGGAGTTAGAGTGTTCAAATTTTTAGACGCAGCATCCAGGCTGCAATTGCTTCAATTTGTGTTATTTTGGGGCAAATTGGGGAATATTGAATTTTTGGTGAAAAAGTTGACCCCGCGGTCAATGTTTTTTTCAGCTGAGGAGAACTTGAAACGCCCATATCTTGGATAAGGAAGGAGTGAGAGAGCTCACATTTCAGACACAGCATCCAGGCTGCAATGGGATGAATTTGTGTTATTTCGTGGCAAATTGGGGAATATTGAATTTTTGGTGAAAAAGTTGACCCCGCCGTCAATGTTTTTTTCAGCTGAGGAGAACTTGAAACGCCCATATCTTGGATAAGGAAGGAGTGAGAGAGCTCACATTTCAGACGCAGCATCCAGGCTGCAATGGCTTCAATTTGTGTAACTTTGGGGCAAATTGGGGAATATTGAATTTTTGGTGAAAATGTTGACCCCGCGGTCAATGTTTTTTTCAGCTGAGGAGAACTTGAAACGCCCATATCTTGGGCAAGGAAGGAGTTAGAGTGTTAAAATTTTTAGACGCAGCATCCAGGCTGCAATGGGATGAATTTGTGTTATTTTGGGGCAAATTGGGGAATATTGAATTTTTGGTGAAAAAGCTGACCTCGCGGTCAATGTTTTTTTCAGCTGAGGAGATAACTTGAAACGCCCATATCTTGGATAAGGAAGGAGTGAGAGAGCTCACATTTCAGACACAGCATCCAGGCTGCAATGGGATGAATTTGTGTTATTTTGGGGCAAATTGGGGAATATTGAATTTTTGGTGAAAAAGCTGACCTCGCGGTCAATGTTTTTTTCAGCTGAGGAGATAACTTGAAACGCCCATATCTTGGATAAGGAAGGAGTGAGAGAGCTCACATTTCAGACACAGCATCCAGGCTGCAATGGCTTCAATTTGTGTTATTTCGGGGCAAATTGGGGAATATTGAATTTTTGGTGAAAATGTTGACCCCGCGGTCAATGTTTTTTTCAGCTGAGGAGAACTTGAAACGCCCATATCTTGGGCAAGGAAGGAGTTAGAGTGTTCAAATTTTTAGACGCAGCATCCAGGCTGCAATGGCTTCAATTTGTGTTATTTTGGGGCAAATTGGGCAATATTGAATTTTTGGTGAAAAAGTTGACCCCGCAATCAATGTTTTTTTCAGCTGAGGAGAACTTGAAACGCCCATATCTTGGATAAGGAAGGAGTGAGAGAGCTCACATTTCAGACACAGCATCCAGGCTGCAATGGCTTCAATTTGTGTTATTTTGGGGCAAATTGGGGAATATTGAATTTTTGGTGAAAAAGTTGACCCCGCAATCAATGTTTTTTTCAGCTGAGGAGAACTTGAAACGCCCATATCTTGGATAAGGAAGGAGTGAGAGAGCTCACATTTCAGACACAGCATCCAGGCTGCAATGGCTTCAATTTGTGTTATTTTGGGGCAAATTGGGGAATATTGATTTTTTGGTGAAAAAGTTGACCCCGCGGTCAATGTTTTTTTCAGCTGAGGAGAACTTGAAACGCCCATATCTTGGGCAAGGAAGGAGTTAGAGTGTTAAAATTTTTAGACGCAGCATCCAGGCTGCAATGGCTTCAATTTCTGTTATTTCGGGGCAAATTGGGGAATATTGATTTTTTGGTGAAAAAGTTGACCCCGCGGTCAACGTTTTTTTCAGCTGTGGAGAACTTGAAACGCCCATATCTTGGGCAAGGAAGGAGTTAGAGAGCTCACATTTCAGACACAGCATCCAGGCTGCAATGGCTTCAATTTGTGTAATTTTGGGGCAAATTGGGGAATATTGAATTTTTGGTGAAAATGTTGACCCCGCGGTCAATGTTTTTTTCAGCTGGGGAGAACTTGAAACGCCCATATCTTGGGCAAGGAAGGAGTTAGAGTGTTAAAATTTTTAGACGCAGCATCCAGGCTGCAATGGCTTCAATTTGTGTCATTTTGGGGCAAATTGGGGAATATTGAATTTTTTGTGAAAATGTTGACCCCCCGGTCAAGGTTTTTTTCAGCTGAGGAGAACTTGAAACGCCCATATCTTGGATAAGGAAGGAGTGAGAGAGCTCACATTTCAGACACAGCATCCAGGCTGCAATGGGATGAATTTGTGTTATTTTGGGGCAAATTGGGGAATATTGAATTTTTGGTGAAAAAGCTGACCTCGCGGTCAATGTTTTTTTCAGCTGAGGAGATAACTTGAAACGCCCATATCTTGGATAAGGAAGGAGTGAGAGAGCTCACATTTCAGACACAGCATCCAGGCTGCAATGGCTTCAATTTGTGTTATTTTGGGGCAAATTGGGGAATATTGAATTTTTTGTGAAAATGTTGACCCCGCGGTCAATGTTTTTTTCAGCTGAGGAGAACTTGAAACGCCCATATCTTGGGCAAGGAAGGAGTTAGAGTGTTCAAATTTTTAGACGCAGCATCCAGGCTGCAATGGCTTCAATTTGTGTTATTTTGGGGCAAATTGGGCAATATTGAATTTTTGGTGAAAAAGTTGACCCCGCAATCAATGTTTTTTTCAGCTGAGGAGAACTTGAAACGCCCATATCTTGGATAAGGAAGGAGTGAGAGAGCTCACATTTCAGACACAGCATCCAGGCTGCAATGGCTTCAATTTGTGTTATTTTGGGGCAAATTGGGGAATATTGAATTTTTGGTGAAAAAGTTGACCCCGCAATCAATGTTTTTTTCAGCTGAGGAGAACTTGAAACGCCCATATCTTGGATAAGGAAGGAGTGAGAGAGCTCACATTTCAGACACAGCATCCAGGCTGCAATGGCTTCAATTTGTGTTATTTTGGGGCAAATTGGGGAATATTGATTTTTTGGTGAAAAAGTTGACCCCGCGGTCAATGTTTTTTTCAGCTGAGGAGAACTTGAAACGCCCATATCTTGGATAAGGAAGGAGTGAGAGAGCTCACATTTAAGACACAGCATCCAGGCTGCAATGGCTTCAATTTGTGTTATTTTGGGGCAAATTGGGGAATATTGAATTTTTGGTGAAAAAGCTGACCTCGCGGTCAATGTTTTTTTCAGCTGAGGAGATAACTTGAAACGCCCATATCTTGGATAAGGAAGGAGTGAGAGAGCTCACATTTCAGACACAGCATCCAGGCTGCAATGGGATGAATTTGTGTTATTTTGGGGCAAATTGGGGAATATTGAATTTTTGGTGAAAAAGCTGACCTCGCGGTCAATGTTTTTTTCAGCTGAGGAGATAACTTGAAACGCCCATATCTTGGATAAGGAAGGAGTGAGAGAGCTCACATTTCAGACACAGCATCCAGGCTGCAATGGCTTCAATTTGTGTTATTTCGGGGCAAATTGGGGAATATTGAATTTTTGGTGAAAATGTTGACCCCGCGGTCAATGTTTTTTTCAGCTGAGGAGAACTTGAAACGCCCATATCTTGGGCAAGGAAGGAGTTAGAGTGTTCAAATTTTTAGACGCAGCATCCAGGCTGCAATGGCTTCAATTTGTGTTATTTTGGGGCAAATTGGGCAATATTGAATTTTTGGTGAAAAAGTTGACCCCGCAATCAATGTTTTTTTCAGCTGAGGAGAACTTGAAACGCCCATATCTTGGATAAGGAAGGAGTGAGAGAGCTCACATTTCAGACACAGCATCCAGGCTGCAATGGCTTCAATTTGTGTTATTTTGGGGCAAATTGGGGAATATTGAATTTTTGGTGAAAAAGTTGACCCCGCAATCAATGTTTTTTTCAGCTGAGGAGAACTTGAAACGCCCATATCTTGGATAAGGAAGGAGTGAGAGAGCTCACATTTCAGACACAGCATCCAGGCTGCAATGGCTTCAATTTGTGTTATTTTGGGGCAAATTGGGGAATATTGATTTTTTGGTGAAAAAGTTGACCCCGCGGTCAATGTTTTTTTCAGCTGAGGAGAACTTGAAACGCCCATATCTTGGGCAAGGAAGGAGTTAGAGTGTTAAAATTTTTAGACGCAGCATCCAGGCTGCAATGGCTTCAATTTCTGTTATTTCGGGGCAAATTGGGGAATATTGATTTTTTGGTGAAAAAGTTGACCCCGCGGTCAACGTTTTTTTCAGCTGTGGAGAACTTGAAACGCCCATATCTTGGGCAAGGAAGGAGTTAGAGAGCTCACATTTCAGACACAGCATCCAGGCTGCAATGGCTTCAATTTGTGTAATTTTGGGGCAAATTGGGGAATATTGAATTTTTGGTGAAAATGTTGACCCCGCGGTCAATGTTTTTTTCAGCTGGGGAGAACTTGAAACGCCCATATCTTGGGCAAGGAAGGAGTTAGAGTGTTAAAATTTTTAGACGCAGCATCCAGGCTGCAATGGCTTCAATTTGTGTCATTTTGGGGCAAATTGGGGAATATTGAATTTTTTGTGAAAATGTTGACCCCCCGGTCAAGGTTTTTTTCAGCTGAGGAGAACTTGAAACGCCCATATCTTGGATAAGGAAGGAGTGAGAGAGCTCACATTTCAGACACAGCATCCAGGCTGCAATGGGATGAATTTGTGTTATTTTGGGGCAAATTGGGGAATATTGAATTTTTGGTGAAAAAGCTGACCTCGCAGTCAATGTTTTTTTCAGCTGAGGATATAACTTGAAACGCCCATATCTTGGGCAAGGAAGGAGTTAGAGTGTTCAAATTTTTAGACGCAGCATCCAGGCTGCAATGGCTTCAATTTGTGTTATTTTGGGGCACATTGGGGAATATTGAATTTTTGGTGAAAAAGTTGACCTCGCGGTCAATGTTTTTTTCAGCTGAGGAGATAACTTGAAACGCCCATATCTTGGGCAAGGAAGGAGTTAGAGTGTTCAAATTTTTAGACGCAGCATCCAGGCTGCAATGGCTTCAATTTGTGTTATTTTGGGGCAAATTGGGGAATATTGAATTTTTGGTGAAAAAGTTGACCCTGCGGTCAATGTTTTTTTCAGCTGAGGAGAACTTGAAACGCCCATATCTTGGATAAGGAAGGAGTGAGAGAGCTCACATTTCAGACACAGCATCCAGGCTGCAATGGGATGAATTTGTGTTATTTCGTGGCAAATTGGGGAATATTGAATTTTTGGAGAAAAAGTTGACCCCGCCGTCAATGTTTTTTTCAGCTGAGGAGAACTTGAAACGCCCATATCTTGGATAAGGAAGGAGTGAGAGAGCTCACATTTCAGACGCAGCATCCAGGCTGCAATGGCTTCAATTTGTGTTATTTCGGGGCAAATTGGGGAATATTGAATTTTTTGTGAAAATGTTGACCCCGCGGTCAATGTTTTTTTCAGCTGAGGAGAACTTGAAACGCCCATATCTTGGATAAGGAAGGAGTGAGAGAGCTCACATTTCAGACACAGCATCCAGGCTGCAATGGCTTCAATTTGTGTTATTTTGGGGCAAATTGGGGAATATTGAATTTTTGGTGAAAAAGTTGACCCCGCGGTCAATGTTTTTTTCAGCTGAGGAGAACTTGAAACGCCCATATCTTGGATAAGGAAGGAGTGAGAGAGCTCACATTTCAGACACAGCATCCAGGCTGCAATGGGATGAATTTGTGTTATTTCGGGGCAAATTGGGGAATATTGAATTTTTGGTGAAAATGTTGACCCCGCGGTCAATGTTTTTTTCAGCTGAGGAGATAACTTGAAACGCCCATATCTTGGGCAAGGAAGGAGTTAGAGTGTTCAAATTTTTAGACGCAGCATCCAGGCTGCAATGGCTTCAATTTGTGTTATTTTGGGGCAAATTGGGGAATATTGAATTTTTGGTGAAGGGTTGACCCCGCGGTCAATGTTTTTTCAGCTGAGGAGAACTTGAAACGCCATATCTTGGATAAGGAAGGAGTGAGAGAGCTCACATTTCAGACACAGCATCCAGGCTGCAATGGGATGAATTTGTGTTATTTCGGGGCAAATTGGGGAATATTGAATTTTTGGTGAAAATGTTGACCCCGCGGTCAACGTGTTTTTTCAACTGGAGAAAACTTGAAACGCCCATATCTTGGATAAGGAAGGAGTGAGAGAGCTCACATTTCAGACACAGCATCCAGGCTGCAATGGCTTCAATTTGTGTTATTTTGGGGCAAATTGGGGAATATTGAATTTTTGGTGAAAAAGTTGACCCCGCGGTCAATGTTTTTTTCAGCTGAGGAGAACTTGAAACGCCCATATCTTGGATAAGGAAGGAGTGAGAGAGCTCACATTTCAGACACAGCATCCAGGCTGCAATGGGATGAATTTGTGTTATTTTGGGGCAAATTGGGGAATATTGAATTTTTTGTGAAAATGTTGACCCCGTGGTCAATGTTTTTTTCAGCTGAGGAGATAACTTGAAACGCCCATATCTTGGGCAAGGAAGGAGTTAGAGTGTTCAAATTTTTAGACGCAGCATCCAGGCTGCAATGGCTTCAATTTGTGTTATTTTGGGGCAAATTGGGGAATATTGAATTTTTGGTGAAAATGTTGACCCCGCGTTCAACGCGTTTTTTCAACTGTTGAAAACTTGAAACGCCCATATCTTGGATAAGGAAGGAGTGAGAGAGCTCACATTTCAGACACAGCATCCAGGCTGCAATGGCTTCAATTTGTGTTATTTTGGGGCAAATTGGGGAATATTGAATTTTTGGTGAAAAAGTTGACCCCGCAGTCAATGTTTTTTTCAGCTGAGTAGATAACTTGAAACGCCCATATCTTGGGCAAGGAAGGAGTAAGAGTGTTTAAATTTTTAGACGCAGCATCCAGGCTGCAATGGCTTCAATTTGTGTTATTTTGGGGCAAATTGGGGAATATTGAATTTTTTGTGAAAAAGTTGACCCCGCGGTCAATGTTTTTTTCAGCTGAGGAGAACTTGAAACGCCCATATCTTGGATAAGGAAGGAGTGAGAGAGCTCACATTTCAGACACAGCATCCAGGCTGCAATGGCTTCAATTTGTGTTATTTTGGTGCAAATTGGGGAATATTGAATTTTTGGTGAAAATGTTGACCCCGCGGTCAATGTTTTTTTCAGCTGAGGAGATAACTTGAAACGCCCATATCTTGGGCAAGGAAGGAGTAAGAGTGTTCAAATTTTTAGACGCAGCATCCAGGCTGCAATGGCTTCAATTTGTGTTATTTCGGGGCAAATTGGGGAATATTGAATTTTTGGTGAAAATGTTGACCCCGCAGTCAATGTTTTTTCAGCTGAGGAGAACTTGAAACGCCATATCTTGGATAAGGAAGGAGTGAGAGAGCTCACATTTCAGACACAGCATCCAGGCTGCAATGGCTTCAATTTGTGTTATTTTGGGGCAAATTGGGGAATATTGAATTTTTGGTGAAAAAGTTGACCCCGCGGTCAATGTTTTTTTCAGCTGAGGAGAACTTGAAACGCCCATATCTTGGATAAGGAAGGAGTGAGAGAGCTCACATTTCAGACACAGCATCCAGGCTGCAATGGGATGAATTTGTGTTATTTCGTGGCAAATTGGGGAATATTGAATTTTTGGTGAAAATGTTGACCCCGCCGTCAATGTTTTTTTCAGCTGAGGAGAACTTGAAACGCCCATATCTTGGATAAGGAAGGAGTGAGAGAGCTCACATTTCAGACACAGCATCCAGGCTGCAATGGGATGAATTTGTGTTATTTTGGGGCAAATTGGGGAATATTGAATTTTTGGTGAAAAAGCTGACCTCGCGGTCAATGTTTTTTTCAGCTGAGGAGATAACTTGAAACGCCCATATCTTGGATAAGGAAGGAGTGAGAGAGCTCACATTTCAGACACAGCATCCAGGCTGCAATGGCTTCAATTTGTGTTATTTTGGGGCAAATTGGGGAATATTGAATTTTTTGTGAAAATGTTGACCCCGCGGTCAATGTTTTTTTCAGCTGAGGAGATAACTTGAAACGCCCATATCTTGGGCAAGGAAGGAGTTAGAGTGTTCAAATTTTTAGACGCAGCATCCAGGCTGCAATGGCTTCAATTTGTGTTATTTTGGGGCAAATTGGGGAATATTGAATTTTTGGTGAAAATGTTGACCCCGCGGTCAACGCGTTTTTTCAACTGTTGAAAACTTGAAACGCCCATATCTTGGATAAGGAAGGAGTGAGAGAGCTCACATTTCAGACACAGCATCCAGGCTGCAATGGCTTCAATTTGTGTTATTTTGGGGCAAATTGGGGAATATTGAATTTTTGGTGAAAAAGTTGACCCCGCAGTCAATGTTTTTTTCAGCTGAGTAGATAACTTGAAACGCCCATATCTTGGGCAAGGAAGGAGTAAGAGTGTTCAAATTTTTAGACGCAGCATCCAGGCTGCAATGGCTTCAATTTGTGTTATTTTGGGGCAAATTGGGGAATATTGAATTTTTTGTGAAAAAGTTGACCCCGCGGTCAATGTTTTTTTCAGCTGAGGAGAACTTGAAACGCCCATATCTTGGATAAGGAAGGAGTGAGAGAGCTCACATTTCAGACACAGCATCCAGGCTGCAATGGCTTCAATTTGTGTTATTTTGGTGCAAATTGGGGAATATTGAATTTTTGGTGAAAATGTTGACCCCGCGGTCAATGTTTTTTTCAGCTGAGGAGATAACTTGAAACGCCCATATCTTGGGCAAGGAAGGAGTAAGAGTGTTCAAATTTTTAGACGCAGCATCCAGGCTGCAATGGCTTCAATTTGTGTTATTTCGGGGCAAATTGGGGAATATTGAATTTTTGGTGAAAATGTTGACCCCGCAGTCAATGTTTTTTCAGCTGAGGAGAACTTGAAACGCCATATCTTGGATAAGGAAGGAGTGAGAGAGCTCACATTTCAGACACAGCATCCAGGCTGCAATGGGATGAATTTGTGTTATTTCGGGGCAAATTGGGGAATATTGAATTTTTGGTGAAAATGTTGACCCCGCAGTCAATGTTTTTTTCAGCTGAGGAGATAACTTGAAACGCCCATATCTTGGATAAGGAAGGAGTGAGAGAGCTCACATTTCAGACACAGCATCCAGGCTGCAATGGCTTCAATTTGTGTTATTTTGGGGTAAATTGGGGAATATTGAATTTTTTGTGAAAATGTTGACCCCGCGGTCAATGTTTTTTTCAGCTGAGGAGATAACTTGAAACGCCCATATCTTGGGCAAGGAAGGAGTTAGAGTGTTCAAATTTTTAGACGCAGCATCCAGGCTGCAATGGCTTCAATTTGTGTTATTTTGGGGCAAATTGGGGAATATTGAATTTTTGGTGAAAATGTTGACCCCGCGGTCAACGCGTTTTTTCAACTGTTGAAAACTTGAAACGCCCATATCTTGGATAAGGAAGGAGTGAGAGAGCTCACATTTCAGACACAGCATCCAGGCTGCAATGGCTTCAATTTGTGTTATTTTGGGGCAAATTGGGGAATATTGAATTTTTGGTGAAAAAGTTGACCCCGCAGTCAATGTTTTTTTCAGCTGAGTAGATAACTTGAAACGCCCATATCTTGGGCAAGGAAGGAGTAAGAGTGTTCAAATTTTTAGACGCAGCATCCAGGCTGCAATGGCTTCAATTTGTGTTATTTTGGGGCAAATTGGGGAATATTGAATTTTTTGTGAAAAAGTTGACCCCGCGGTCAATGTTTTTTTCAGCTGAGGAGAACTTGAAACGCCCATATCTTGGATAAGGAAGGAGTGAGAGAGCTCACATTTCAGACACAGCATCCAGGCTGCAATGGCTTCAATTTGTGTTATTTCGGTGCAAATTGGGGAATATTGAATTTTTGGTGAAAATGTTGACCCCGCGGTCAATGTTTTTTTCAGCTGAGGAGATAACTTGAAACGCCCATATCTTGGATAAGGAAGGAGTGAGAGAGCTCACATTTCAGACACAGCATCCAGGCTGCAATGGGATGAATTTGTGTTATTTCGTGGCAAATTGGGGAATATTGAATTTTTGGTGAAAATGTTGACCCCGCCGTCAATGTTTTTTTCAGCTGAGGAGAACTTGAAACGCCCATATCTTGGATAAGGAAGGAGTGAGAGAGCTCACATTTCAGACGCAGCATCCAGGCTGCAATGGCTTCAATTTGTGTTATTTCGGGGCAAATTGGGGAATATTGAATTTTTTGTGAAAATGTTGACCCCGCGGTCAATGTTTTTTTCAGCTGAGGAGAACTTGAAACGCCCATATCTTGGGCAAGGAAGGAGTTAGAGAGCTCACATTTCAGACACAGTATCCAGGCTGCAATGGCTTCAATTTGTGTTATTTTGGTGCAAATTGGGGAATATTGAATTTTTGGTGAAAATGTTGACCCCGCGGTCAACGTATTTTTTCAACTGGAGAAAACTTGAAACGCCCATATCTTGGATAAGGAAGGAGTGAGAGAGCTCACATTTCAGACACAGCATCCAGGCTGCAATGGCTTCAATTTGTGTTATTTTGGGGCAAATTGGGGAATATTGAATTTTTGGTGAAAAAGTTGACCCCGCCGTCAATGTTTTTTTCAGCTGAGGAGAACTTGAAACGCCCATATCTTGGATAAGGAAGGAGTGAGAGAGCTCACATTTCAGACGCAGCATCCAGGCTGCAATGGCTTCAATTTGTGTTATTTTGGGGCAAATTGGGGAATATTGAATTTTTGGTGAAAAAGTTGACCCCGCGGTCAATGTTTTTTTCAGCTGAGGAGAACTTGAAACGCCCATATCTTGGGCAAGGAAGGAGTTAGAGAGCTCACATTTCAGACACAGTATCCAGGCTGCAATGGCTTCAATTTGTGTTATTTTGGGGCAAATTGGGGAATATTGAATTTTTGGTGAAAAAGTTGACCCCGCCGTCAATGTTTTTTTCAGCTGAGGAGAACTTGAAACGCCCATATCTTGGATAAGGAAGGAGTGAGAGAGCTCACATTTCAGACACAGCATCCAGACTGCAATGGCTTCAATTTGTGTTATTTCGGGGCAAATTGGGGAATATTGAATTTTTGGTGAAAATGTTGACCCCGCGGTCAATGTTTTTTTCAGCTGAGGAGATAACTTGAAACGCCCATATCTTGGATAAGGAAGGAGTGAGAGAGCTCACATTTCAGACACAGCATCCAGGCTGCAATGGCTTCAATTTGTGTTATTTTGGGGTAAATTGGGGAATATTGAATTTTTGGTGAAAATGTTGACCCCGCGGTCAACGTGTTTTTTCAACTGGAGAAAACTTGAAACGCCCATATCTTGGATAAGGAAGGAGTGAGAGAGCTCACATTTCAGACACAGCATCCAGGCTGCAATGGCTTCAATTTGTGTTATTTTGGGGCAAATTGGGGAATATTGAATTTTTGGTGAAAAAGTTGACCCCGCCGTCAATGTTTTTTTCAGCTGAGGAGAACTTGAAACGCCCATATCTTGGATAAGGAAGGAGTGAGAGAGCTCACATTTCAGACGCAGCATCCAGGCTGCAATGGCTTCAATTTGTGTTATTTTGGGGCAAATTGGGGAATATTGAATTTTTGGTGAAAAAGCTGACCTCGCGGTCAATGTTTTTTTCAGCTGAGGAGATAACTTGAAACGCCCATATCTTGGATAAGGAAGGAGTGAGAGAGCTCAGATTTCAGACACAGCATCCAGGCTGCAATGGCTTCAATTTGTGTTATTTTGGGGCAAATTGGGGAATATTGAATTTTTTGTGAAAATGTTGACCCCGCGGTCAATGTTTTTTTCAGCTGAGGAGATAACTTGAAACGCCCATATCTTGGGCAAGGAAGGAGTTAGAGTGTTCAAATTTTTAGACGCAGCATCCAGGCTGCAATGGCTTCAATTTGTGTTATTTTGGGGCAAATTGGGGAATATTGAATTTTTGGTGAAAAAGTTGACCCCGCAATCAATGTTTTTTTCAGCTGAGGAGAACTTGAAACGCCCATATCTTGGATAAGGAAGGAGTGAGAGAGCTCACATTTCAGACACAGCATCCAGGCTGCAATGGGATGAATTTGTGTTATTTCGTGGCAAATTGGGGAATATTGAATTTTTGGTGAAAAAGTTGACCCCGCCGTCAATGTTTTTTTCAGCTGAGGAGAACTTGAAACGCCCATATCTTGGATAAGGAAGGAGTGAGAGAGCTCACATTTCAGACGCAGCATCCAGGCTGCAATGGCTTCAATTTGTGTTATTTCGGGGCAAATTGGGGAATATTGAATTTTTTGTGAAAATGTTGACCCCGCGGTCAATGTTTTTTTCAGCTGAGGAGAACTTGAAACGCCCATATCTTGGATAAGGAAGGAGTGAGAGAGCTCACATTTCAGACACAGCATCCAGGCTGCAATGGCTTCAATTTGTGTAATTTTGGGGCAAATTGGGGAATATTGAATTTTTGGTGAAAATGTTGACCCCGCGGTCAATGTTTTTTTCAGCTGAGGAGAACTTGAAACGCCCATATCTTGGGCAAGGAAGGAGTTAGAGTGTTAAAATTTTTAGACGCAGCATCCAGGCTGCAATGGCTTCAATTTGTGTCATTTTGTGGCAAATTGGGGAATATTGAATTTTTTGTGAAAATGTTGACCCCCCGGTCAAGGTTTTTTTCAGCTGAGGAGAACTTGAAACGCCCATATCTTGGATAAGGAAGGAGTGAGAGAGCTCACATTTCAGACACAGCATCCAGGCTGCAATGGCTTCAATTTGTGTTATTTCGGGGCAAATTGGGGAATATTGAATTTTTGGTGAAAATGTTGACCCCGCGGTCAATGTTTTTTTCAGCTGAGGAGATAACTTGAAACGCCCATATCTTGGGCAAGGAAGGAGTTAGAGTGTTCAAATTTTTAGACGCAGCATCCAGGCTGCAATGGCTTCAATTTGTGTTATTTTGGGGCAAATTGGGGAATATTGAATTTTTTGTGAAAATGTTGACCCCGCGGTCAATGTTTTTTTCAGCTGAGGAGATAACTTGAAATGCCCATATCTTGGATAAGGAAGGAGTGAGAGAGCTCACATTTCAGACACAGCATCCAGGCTGCAATGGCTTCAATTTGTGTTATTTCGGGGCAAATTGGGGAATATTGATTTTTTGGTGAAAATGTTGACCCCGCGGTCAACGTGTTTTTTCAACTGGAGAAAATTTGAAACGCCCATATCTTGGATAAGGAAGGAGTGAGAGAGCTCACATTTCAGACACAGCATCCAGGCTGCAATGGCTTCAATTAGTGTTATTTTGGGGCAAATTGGGGAATATTGATTTTTTGGTGAAAAAGTTGACCCCGCGGTCAATGTTTTTTTCAGCTGAGGAGATAACTTGAAATGCCCATATCTTGGGCATGGAAGGAGTGAGAGAGCTCACATTTCAGACACAGCATCCAGGCTGCAATGGCTTCAATTTGTGTTATTTTTGGGTAAATTGGGGAATATCGTATTTTTGGTGAAAATGTTGACCCCGCGGTCAATGTTTTTTTCAGCTGAGGAGAACTTGAAACGCCCATATCTTGTTTAAGGAAATAGTGAGAGAGCTCACATTTCAGACACAGCATCCAGGCTGCAATGGCTTCAATTTGTGTTATTTTTGGGTAAATTGGGGAACATTGAATTTTTGGTGAAAATGTTGACCCCGCGGTCAACATGTTTTTTCAACTGGAGAAAACTTGAAACGCCCATATCTTGGCTAAGGAAGGAGTGAGAGAGCTCACATTTCAGACACAGCATCCAGGCTGCAATGGCTTCAATTTGTGTTATTTTGGGGCAAATTGGGGAATATTGAATTTTTGGTGAAAAAGTTGACCCCGCGGTCAATGTTTTTTTCAGCTGAGGAGAACTTGAAATGCCCATATCTTGGATAAGGAAGGAGTTAGAGAGCTCACATTTCAGACACAGCATCCAGGCTGCAATGGCTTCAATTTGTGTTATTTTGGGGCAAATTGGGGAATATTGAATTTTTGGTGAAAATGTTGACCCCGCGGTCAATGTTTTTTTCAGCTGAGGAGAACTTGAAATGCCCATATCTTGGATAAGGAAGGAGTTAGAGAGCTCACATTTCAGACACAGCATCCAGGCTGCAATGGCTTCAATTTGTGTTATTTTGGGGCAAATTGGGGAAAATTGAATTTTTGGTGAAAAAGTTGACCTCGCGATCAATGTTTTTTTCAGCTGTGGAGATAACTTGAAACGCCCATATCTTGGGCAAGGAAGGAGTTAGAGTGTTAAAATTTTTAGACGCAGCATCCAGGCTGCAATGGCTTCAATTTGTGTTATTTCGGTGCAAATTGGGGAATATTAAATTTTTTGTGAAAATGTTGACCCCGCGGTCAATGTTTTTTTCAGCTGAGGAGAACTTTAAACGGCCATATCTTGGGCAAGGAAGGAGTTACAGTGTTCAAATTTTTAGACGCAGCATCCAGGCTGCAATGGCTTCAATTTGTGTTATTTTGGGGCAAATTGGGGAATATTGAATTTTTGGTGAAAATGTTGACCCCGCGGTCAATGTTTTTTTCAGCTGAGGAGAACTTGAAACGCCCGTATCTTGGGCAAGGAAGGAGTGAGAGAGCTCACATTTCAGACGCAGCATCCAGGCTGCAATGGCTTCAATTTGTGTTATTTTGGGGCAAATTGGGGAATATTGAATTTTTGGTGAAAATGTTGACCCCGCGGTCAACGTGTTTTTTCAACTGGAGAAAACTTGAAACGCCCATATCTTGGATAAGGAAGGAGTGAGAGAGCTCACATTTCAGACGCAGCATCCAGGCTGCAATGGCTTCAATTTGTGTTATTTTGGGGCAAATTGGGGAATATTGAATTTTTGGTGAAAATGTTGACCCCGCGGTCAATGTTTTTTTCAGCTGAGGAGAACTTGAAACGCCCATATCTTGGATAAGGAAGGAGTGAGAGAGCTCACATTTCAGACACAGCATCCAGGCTGCAATGGCTTCAATTTGTGTTATTTTGGGGCAAATTGGGGAATATTGATTTTTTGGTGAAAAAGTTGACCCCGCGGTCAATGTTTTTTTCAGCTGAGGAGATAACTTGAAATGCCCATATCTTGGATAAGGAAGGAGTGAGAGAGCTCACATTTCAGACACAGCATCCAGGCTGCAATGGCTTCATTTTGTGTTATTTTGGGGCAAATTGGGGAATATTGAATTTTTGGTGAAAATGTTGACCCCGCGGTCAATGTTTTTTTCAGCTGAGGAGAACTTGAAACGCCCATATCTCGGGCAAGGAAGGAGTTAGAGTGATAAAATTTTTAGACGCAGCATCCAGGCTGCAATGGCTTCAATTTGTGTTATTTCGGGGCAAATTGGGGAATATTGAATTTTTTGTGAAAATGTTGACCTCGCGGTCAATGTTTTTTTCAGCTGAGGAGATAACTTGAAACGCCCATATCTTGGATAAGGAAGGAGTGAGAGAGCTCACATTTCAGACACAGCATCCAGGCTGCAATGGCTTCAATTTGTGTTATTTTGGGGCAAATTGGGGAATATTGAATTTTTGGTGAAAATGTTGACCCCGCGGTCAACGTTTTTTTTCAACTGGAGAAGACTTGAAACGCCCATATCTTGGATAAGGAAGGAGTGAGAGAGCTCACATTTCAGACACAGCATCCAGGCTGCAATGGGATGAATTTGTGTTATTTCGGGGCAAATTGGGGAATATTGAATTTTTGGTGAAAATGTTGACCCCGCGGTCAACGTGTTTTTTCAACTGGAGAAAACTTGAAACGCCCATATCTTGGATAAGGAAGGAGTGAGAGAGCTCACATTTCAGACACAGCATCCAGGCTGCAATGGCTTCAATTTGTGTTATTTTTGGGTAAATTGGGGAATATTGAATTTTTGGTGAAAATGTTGACCCCGCGGTCAACGTGTTTTTTCAACTGGAGAAAACTTGAAACGCCCATATCTTGGCTAAGGAAGGAGTGAGAGAGCTCACATTTCAGACACAGCATCCAGGCTGCAATGGCTTCAATTTGTGTTATTTTGGGGCAAATTGGGGAATATTGAATTTTTGGTGAAAAAGTTGACCCCGCGGTCAATGTTTTTTTCAGCTGAGGAGAACTTGAAATGCCCATATCTTGGATAAGGAAGGAGTTAGAGAGCTCACATTTCAGACACAGCATCCAGGCTGCAATGGCTTCAATTTGTGTTATTTTGGGGCAAATTGGGGAATATTGAATTTTTGGTGAAAATGTTGACCCCGCGGTCAATGTTTTTTTCAGCTGAGGAGAACTTGAAATGCCCATATCTTGGATAAGGAAGGAGTTAGAGAGCTCACATTTCAGACACAGCATCCAGGCTGCAATGGCTTCAATTTGTGTTATTTTGGGGCAAATTGGGGAAAATTGAATTTTTGGTGAAAAAGTTGACCTCGCGATCAATGTTTTTTTCAGCTGTGGAGATAACTTGAAACGCCCATATCTTGGGCAAGGAAGGAGTTAGAGTGTTAAAATTTTTAGACGCAGCATCCAGGCTGCAATGGCTTCAATTTGTGTTATTTCGGTGCAAATTGGGGAATATTGAATTTTTTGTGAAAATGTTGACCCCGCGGTCAATGTTTTTTTCAGCTGAGGAGAACTTTAAACGGCCATATCTTGGGCAAGGAAGGAGTTACAGTGTTCAAATTTTTAGATGCAGCATCCAGGCTGCAATGGCTTCAATTTGTGTTATTTTGGGGCAAATTGGGGAATATTGATTTTTTGGTGAAAATGTTGACCCCGCGGTCAATGTTTTTTTCAGCTGAGGAGAACTTGAAACGCCCATATCTTGGGCAAGGAAGGAGTGAGAGAGCTCACATTTCAGACACAGCATCCAGGCTGCAATGGCTTCAATTTGTGTTATTTTTGGGTAAATTGGGGAATATTGAATTTTTGGTGAAAATGTTGACCCCGCGGTCAACGTTTTTTTTCAACTGGAGAAGACTTGAAACCCCCATATCTTGGATAAGGAAGGAGTGAGAGAGCTCACATTTCAGACACAGCATCCAGGCTGCAATGGGATGAATTTGTGTTATTTCGGGGCAAATTGGGGAATATTGAATTTTTTGTGAAAATGTTGACCCCGCGGTCAATGTTTTTTTCAGCTGAGGAGAACTTTAAACGCCCATATCTTGGGCAAGGAAGGAGTTAGAGTGTTGAAATTTTTAGACACAGCATCCAGGCTGCAATGGCTTAAATTTGTGTTATTTTGGGGCAAATTGGGGAATATTGAATTTTTTGTGAAAATGTTGACCCCGCGGTCAATGTTTTTTTCAGCTGAGGAGATAACTTGAAACGCCCATATCTTGGGCAAGGAAGGAGTGAGAGAGCTCACATTTCAGACGCAGCATCCAGGCTGCAATGGCTTCAATTTGTGTTATTTTGGGGCAAATTGGGGAATATTGAATTTTTGGTGAAAATGTTGACCCCGCGGTCAACGTGTTTTTTCAACTGGAGAAAACTTGAAACGCCCATATCTTGGATAAGGAAGGAGTGAGAGAGCTCACATTTCAGACACAGCATCCAGGCTGCAATGGCTTCAATTTGTGTTATTTTGGGGCAAATTGGGGAATATTGATTTTTTGGTGAAAAAGTTGACCCCGCGGTCAATGTTTTTTCAGCTGAGGAGATAACTTGAAATGCCCATATCTTGGATAAGGAAGGAGTGAGAGAGCTCACATTTCAGACACAGCATCCAGGCTGCAATGGCTTCATTTTGTGTTATTTTGGGGCAAATTGGGGAATATTGAATTTTTGGTGAAAATGTTGACCCCGCGGTCAATGTTTTTTTCAGCTGAGGAGAACTTGAAACGCCCATATCTCGGGCAAGGAAGGAGTTAGAGTGTTAAAATTTTTAGACGCAGCATCCAGGCTGCAATGGCTTCAATTTGTGTTATTTCGGGGCAAATTGGGGAATATTGAATTTTTTGTGAAAATGTTGACCTCGCGGTCAATGTTTTTTTCAGCTGAGGAGATAACTTGAAACGCCCATATCTTGGATAAGGAAGGAGTGAGAGAGCTCACATTTCAGACACAGCATCCAGGCTGCAATGGCTTCAATTTGTGTTATTTTGGGGCAAATTGGGGAATATTGAATTTTTGGTGAAGAAGTTGACCCCGCGGTCAATGTTTTTTTCAGCTGAGGAGCACTTGAAACGCCCATATCTTGGATAAGGAAGGAGTGAGAGAGCTCACATTTCAGACACAGCATCCAGGCTGCAATGGCTTCAATTTGTGTTATTTCGGGGCAAATTGGGGAATATTGAATTTTTTGTGAAAATGTTGACCCCGCGGTCAATGTTTTTTTCAGCTGAGGAGAACTTGAAACGCCCATATCTTGGGCAAGGAAGGAGTTAGAGAGCTCACATTTCAGACACAGCATCCAGGCTGCAATGGCTTCAATTTGTGTTATTTCGGGGCAAATTGGGGAATATTGAATTTTTGGTGAAAATGTTGACCCCGCGGTCAATGTTTTTTTCAGCTGAGGAGAACTTGAAACGCCCATATCTCGGGCAAGGAAGGAGTTAGAGTGTTAAAATTTTTAGACGCAGCATCCAGGCTGCAATGGCTTCAATTTGTGTTATTTCGGGGCAAATTGGGGAATATTGAATTTTTTGTGAAAATGTTGACCCCGCGGTCAATGTTTTTTTCAGCTGAGGAGCACTTGAAACGCCCATATCTTGGATAAGGAAGGAGTGAGAGAGCTCACATTTCAGACACAGCATCCAGGCTGCAATGGCTTCAATTTGTGTTATTTCGGGGCAAATTGGGGAATATTGAATTTTTTGTGAAAATGTTGACCCCGCGGTCAATGTTTTTTTCAGCTGAGGAGAACTTGAAACGCCCATATCTTGGGCAAGGAAGGAGTTAGAGAGCTCACATTTCAGACACAGCATCCAGGCTGCAATGGCTTCAATTTGTGTTATTTCGGGGCAAATTGGGGAATATTGAATTTTTGGTGAAAATGTTGACCCCGCGGTTAATGTTTTTTTTCAACTGGAGAAAACTTGAAACGCCCATATCTTGGATAAGGAAGGAGTTAGAGAGTTAAAATTTTTAGACGCAGTATCCAGGCTGCAATGGCTTCAATTTGTGTTATTTTGGGGCAAATTGGGGAATATTGAATTTTTGGTGAAAATGTTGACCCCGCGGTCAATGTTTTTTTTCAACTGGAGATAACTTGAAACGCCCATATCTTGGATGAGGAAGGAGTGAGAGAGCTCACATTTCAGACACAGCATCCAGGCTGCAATGGCTTCAATTTGTGTTATTTTGGGGCAAATTGGGGAATATTGAATTTTTGGTGAAAATGTTGACCCCGCAGTCAATGTTTTTTTCAGCTGAGGAGAACTTGAAACGCCCATATCTTGGATAAGTTAGGAGTGAGAGAGCTCACATTTCAGACACAGCATCCAGGCTGCAATGGGATGAATTTGTGTTATTTCGGGGCAAATTGGGGAATATTGAATTTTTGGTGAAACAGTTGACCCCGCGGTCAACGTTTTTTTTCAACTGGAGAAAACTTGAAACGCCCATATCTTGGATAAGGAAGGAGTTAGAGTGTTAAAATTTTTAGACGCAGCATCCAGGCTGCAATGGCTTCAATTTGTGTTATTTCGGGGCAAATTGGGGAATATTGAATTTTTTGTGAAAATGTTGACCCCGCGGTCAATGTTTTTTTCAGCTGAGGAGCACTTGAAACGCCCATATCTTGGATAAGGAAGGAGTGAGAGAGCTCACATTTCAGACACAGCATCCAGGCTGCAATGGCTTCAATTTGTGTTATTTCGGGGCAAATTGGGGAATATTGAATTTTTTGTGAAAATGTTGACCCCGCGGTCAATGTTTTTTTCAGCTGAGGAGAACTTGAAACGCCCATATCTTGGGCAAGGAAGGAGTTAGAGAGCTCACATTTCAGACACAGCATCCAGGCTGCAATGGCTTCAATTTGTGTTATTTCGGGGCAAATTGGGGAATATTGAATTTTTGGTGAAAATGTTGACCCCGCGGTCAATGTTTTTTTCAGCTGAGGAGATAACTTGAAACGCCCATATCTTGGGCAAGGAAGGAGTGAGAGAGCTCACATTTCAGACGCAGCATCCAGGCTGCAATGGCTTCAATTTGTGTTATTTTGGGGCAAATTGGGGAATATTGAATTTTTGGTGAAAATGTTGACCCCGCGGTCAACGTGTTTTTTCAACTGGAGAAAACTTGAAACGCCCATATCTTGGATAAGGAAGGAGTGAGAGAGCTCACATTTCAGACACAGCATCCAGGCTGCAATGGCTTCAATTTGTGTTATTTTGGGGCAAATTGGGGAATATTGATTTTTTGGTGAAAAAGTTGACCCCGCGGTCAATGTTTTTTCAGCTGAGGAGATAACTTGAAATGCCCATATCTTGGATAAGGAAGGAGTGAGAGAGCTCACATTTCAGACACAGCATCCAGGCTGCAATGGCTTCATTTTGTGTTATTTTGGGGCAAATTGGGGAATATTGAATTTTTGGTGAAAATGTTGACCCCGCGGTCAATGTTTTTTTCAGCTGAGGAGAACTTGAAACGCCCATATCTCGGGCAAGGAAGGAGTTAGAGTGTTAAAATTTTTAGACGCAGCATCCAGGCTGCAATGGCTTCAATTTGTGTTATTTCGGGGCAAATTGGGGAATATTGAATTTTTTGTGAAAATGTTGACCTCGCGGTCAATGTTTTTTTCAGCTGAGGAGATAACTTGAAACGCCCATATCTTGGATAAGGAAGGAGTGAGAGAGCTCACATTTCAGACACAGCATCCAGGCTGCAATGGCTTCAATTTGTGTTATTTTGGGGCAAATTGGGGAATATTGAATTTTTGGTGAAGAAGTTGACCCCGCGGTCAATGTTTTTTTCAGCTGAGGAGCACTTGAAACGCCCATATCTTGGATAAGGAAGGAGTGAGAGAGCTCACATTTCAGACACAGCATCCAGGCTGCAATGGCTTCAATTTGTGTTATTTCGGGGCAAATTGGGGAATATTGAATTTTTTGTGAAAATGTTGACCCCGCGGTCAATGTTTTTTTCAGCTGAGGAGAACTTGAAACGCCCATATCTTGGGCAAGGAAGGAGTTAGAGAGCTCACATTTCAGACACAGCATCCAGGCTGCAATGGCTTCAATTTGTGTTATTTCGGGGCAAATTGGGGAATATTGAATTTTTGGTGAAAATGTTGACCCCGCGGTCAATGTTTTTTTCAGCTGAGGAGAACTTGAAACGCCCATATCTTGGATAAGGAAGGAGTGAGAGAGCTCACATTTAAGACACAGCATCCAGGCTGCAATGGCATCAATTTGTGTTATTTTGGGGCAAAATGGGGAATATTAAATTTGTGGTGAAAATGTTGACCCCGCGGTCAATGTTTTTTTCAGCTGAGGAGAACTTGAAACGCCCATATCTTGGGCACGGAAGGAGTTAGAGTGTTAAAATTTTTAGACGCAGCATCCAGGCTGCAATGGGATGAATTTGTGTTATTTAGGGGCAAATTGAGGAATATTGAATTTTTGGTGAAAATGTTGACCCCGCGGTTAATGTTTTTTTTCAACTGGAGAAAACTTGAAACGCCCATATCTTGGATAAGGAAGGAGTTAGAGAGTTAAAATTTTTAGACGCAGTATCCAGGCTGCAATGGCTTCAATTTGTGTTATTTTGGGGCAAATTGGGGAATATTGAATTTTTGGTGAAAATGTTGACCCCGCGGTCAATGTTTTTTTCAGCTGAGGAGAACTTGAAACGCCCATATCTCGGGCAAGGAAGGAGTTAGAGTGTTAAAATTTTTAGACGCAGCATCCAGGCTGCAATGGCTTCAATTTGTGTTATTTCGGGGCAAATTGGGGAATATTGAATTTTTTGTGAAAATGTTGACCCCGCGGTCAATGTTTTTTTCAGCTGAGGAGCACTTGAAACGCCCATATCTTGGATAAGGAAGGAGTGAGAGAGCTCACATTTCAGACACAGCATCCAGGCTGCAATGGCTTCAATTTGTGTTATTTCGGGGCAAATTGGGGAATATTGAATTTTTTGTGAAAATGTTGACCCCGCGGTCAATGTTTTTTTCAGCTGAGGAGAACTTGAAACGCCCATATCTTGGGCAAGGAAGGAGTTAGAGAGCTCACATTTCAGACACAGCATCCAGGCTGCAATGGCTTCAATTTGTGTTATTTCGGGGCAAATTGGGGAATATTGAATTTTTGGTGAAAATGTTGACCCCGCGGTTAATGTTTTTTTTCAACTGGAGAAAACTTGAAACGCCCATATCTTGGATAAGGAAGGAGTTAGAGAGTTAAAATTTTTAGACGCAGTATCCAGGCTGCAATGGCTTCAATTTGTGTTATTTTGGGGCAAATTGGGGAATATTGAATTTTTGGTGAAAATGTTGACCCCGCGGTCAATGTTTTTTTTCAACTGGAGATAACTTGAAACGCCCATATCTTGGATGAGGAAGGAGTGAGAGAGCTCACATTTCAGACACAGCATCCAGGCTGCAATGGCTTCAATTTGTGTTATTTTGGGGCAAATTGGGGAATATTGAATTTTTGGTGAAAATGTTGACCCCGCAGTCAATGTTTTTTTCAGCTGAGGAGAACTTGAAACGCCCATATCTTGGATAAGTTAGGAGTGAGAGAGCTCACATTTCAGACACAGCATCCAGGCTGCAATGGGATGAATTTGTGTTATTTCGGGGCAAATTGGGGAATATTGAATTTTTGGTGAAACAGTTGACCCCGCGGTCAACGTTTTTTTTCAACTGGAGAAAACTTGAAACGCCCATATCTTGGATAAGGAAGGAGTTAGAGTGTTAAAATTTTTAGACGCAGCATCCAGGCTGCAATGGCTTCAATTTGTGTTATTTCGGGGCAAATTGGGGAATATTGAATTTTTTGTGAAAATGTTGACCTCGCGGTCAATGTTTTTTTCAGCTGAGGAGATAACTTGAAACGCCCATATCTTGGATAAGGAAGGAGTGAGAGAGCTCACATTTCAGACACAGCATCCAGGCTGCAATGGCTTCAATTTGTGTTATTTTGGGGCAAATTGGGGAATATTGAATTTTTGGTGAAAATGTTGACCCCGCGGTCAATGTTTTTTTCAGCTGAGGAGAACTTGAAACGCCCATATCTTGGATAAGGAAGGAGTGAGAGAGCTCACATTTCAGACACAGCATCCAGGCTGCAATGGCTTCAATTTGTGTTATTTTGGGGCAAATTGGGGAATATTGATTTTTTGGTGAAAAAGTTGACCCCGCGGTCAATGTTTTTTTCAGCTGAGGAGATAACTTGAAATGCCCATATCTTGGATAAGGAAGGAGTGAGAGAGCTCACATTTCAGACACAGCATCCAGGCTGCAATGGCTTCATTTTGTGTTATTTTGGGGCAAATTGGGGAATATTGAATTTTTGGTGAAAATGTTGACCCCGCGGTCAATGTTTTTTTCAGCTGAGGAGAACTTGAAACGCCCATATCTTGGATAAGGAAGGAGTGAGAGAGTTAAAATTTTTAGACGCAGTATCCAGGCTGCAATGGCTTCAATTTGTGTTATTTTGGGGCAAATTGGGGAATATTGAATTTTTGGTGAAAATGTTGACCCCGCGGTCAATGTTTTTTTTCAACTGGAGATAACTTGAAACGCCCATATCTTGGATAAGGAAGGAGTTAGAGAGATAAAATTTTTAGACGCAGTATCCAGGCTGCAATGGCTTCAATTTGTGTTATTTTGGGGCAAATTGGGGAATATTGAATTTTTGGTGAAAATGTTGACCCCGCGGTCAATGTTTTTTTTCAACTGGAGATAACTTGAAACGCCCATATCTTGGATGAGGAAGGAGTGAGAGAGCTCACATTTCAGACACAGCATCCAGGCTGCAATGGCTTCAATTTGTGTTATTTTGGGGCAAATTGGGGAATATTGAATTTTTGGTGAAAATGTTGACCCCGCAGTCAATGTTTTTTTCAGCTGAGGAGAACTTGAAACGCCCATATCTTGGATAAGGAAGGAGTGAGAGAGCTCACATTTCAGACACAGCATCCAGGCTGCAATGGGATGAATTTGTGTTATTTCGGGGCAAATTGGGGAATATTGAATTTTTGGTGAAAAAGTTGAAACCGCGATCAATGTTTTTTTCAGCTGTGTATATAACTTGAAACGCCCATATCTTGGGCAAGTAAGGAGTGAGAGTGTTAAAATTTTTAGACGCAGCATCCAGGCTGCAATGGCTTAGTTTGTGTTATTTTGGGGCAAATTGGGGAAAATTGAATTTTTGGTGAAAAAGTTGACCTCGCGATCAATGTTTTTTTCAGCTGTGGAGATAACTTGAAACGCCCATATCTTGGGCAAGGAAGGAGTTAGAGTGTTAAAATTTTTAGACGCAGCATCCAGGCTGCAATGGCTTCAATTTGTGTTATTTCGGTGCAAATTGGGGAATATTGAATTTTTTGTGAAAATGTTGACCCCGCGGTCAATGTTTTTTTCAGCTGAGGAGAACTTTAAACGCCCATATCTTGGGCAAGGAAGGAGTTAGAGTGTTCAAATTTTTAGACGCAGCATCCAGGCTGCAATGGCTTCAATTTGTGTTATTTTGGGGCAAATTGGGGAATATTGAATTTTTGGTGAAAATGTTGACCCCGCGGTCAATGTTTTTTTCAGCTGAGGAGAACTTGAAACGCCCGTATCTTGGGCAAGGAAGGAGTGAGAGAGCTCACATTTCAGACACAGCATCCAGGCTGCAATGGCTTCAATTTGTGTTATTTTGGGGCAAATTGGGGAATATTGAATTTTTGGTGAAAAAGTTGACCCCGCGGTCAATGTTTTTTTCAGCTGAGGAGATAACTTGAAACGCCCATATCTTGGGCAAGGAAGGAGTTAGAGAGCTCACATTTCAGACACAGCATCCAGGCTGCAATGGCTTCAATTTGTGTTATTTTGGAGCAAATTGGGGAATATTGAATTTTTGGTGAAAATGTTCACCCCGCGGTCAATGTTTTTTTCTGCTGAGGAGATAACTTGAAACGCCCGTATCTTGGGCAAGGAAGGAGTGAGAGAGCTCACATTTCAGACACAGCATCCAGGCTGCAATGGCTTCAGTTTGTGTTATTTTGGGGCAAATTGGGGAATATTGAATTTTTGGTGAAAAAGTTGACCTCGCGGTCAATGTTTTTTTCAGCTGAGGAGATAACTTGAAATGCCCATATCTTGGATAAGGAAGGAGTGAGAGAGCTCACATTTCAGACACAGCATCCAGGCTGCAATGGCTTCAATTTGTGTTATTTTGGGGCAAATTGGTGAATATTGAATTTTTGGTGAAAATGTTGACCCCGCGGTCAATGTCTTTTTCAGCTGAGGAGATAACTTGAAACGCCCATATCTTGGGCATGGAAGGAGTGAGAGAGCTTAAATTTCAGACACAGCATCCAGGCTGCAATGGCTTCAATTTGTGTTATTTTGGGGCTAATTGGGGAATATTGAATTTTTGGTGAAAATGTTGACCCCGCAGTCAATGTTTTTTTCAGCTGAGGAGATAACTCGAAACGCCCATATCTTGGGCATGGAAGGAGTGAGAGAGCTTAAATTTCAGACACAGCATCCAGGCTGCAATGGCTTCAATTTGTGTTATTTTGGGGCAAATTGGTGAATATTGAATTTTTGGTGAAAATGTTGACCCCGCGGTCAATGTTTTTTTCAGCTGAGGAGATAACTCGAAACGCCCATATCTTGGGCATGGAAGGAGTGAGAGAGCTTAAATTTCAGACACAGCATCCAGGCTGCAATGGCTTCAATTTGTGTTATTTTGGGGCAAATTGGTGAATATTGAATTTTTGGTGAAAATGTTGACCCCGCGGTCAATGTTTTTTTCAGCTGAGGAGAACTTGAAATGCCCATATCTTGGGCAAGGAAGGAGTTAGAGTGTTAAAATTTTTAGACGCAGCATCCAGGCTGCAATGGCTTCAATTTGTGTTATTTCGGTGCAAATTGGGGAATATTGAATTTTTTGTGAAAATGTTGACCCCGCGGTCAATGTTTTTTTCAGCTGAGGAGAACTTTAAACGCCCATATCTTGGGCAAGGAAGGAGTTAGAGTGTTCAAATTTTTAGACGCAGCATCCAGGCTGCAATGGCTTCAATTTGTGTTATTTTGGGGCAAATTGGGGAATATTGAATTTTTGGTGAAAATGTTGACCCCGCGGTCAATGTTTTTTTCAGCTGAGGAGAACTTGAAACGCCCGTATCTTGGGCAAGGAAGGAGTGAGAGAGCTCACATTTCAGACACAGCATCCAGGCTGCAATGGCTTCAATTTGTGTTATTTTGGGGCAAATTGGGGAATATTGAATTTTTGGTGAAAAAGTTGACCCCGCGGTCAATGTTTTTTTCAGCTGAGGAGATAACTTGAAACGCCCATATCTTGGGCAAGGAAGGAGTTAGAGAGCTCACATTTCAGACACAGCATCCAGGCTGCAATGGCTTCAATTTGTGTTATTTTGGAGCAAATTGGGGAATATTGAATTTTTGGTGAAAATGTTCACCCCGCGGTCAATGTTTTTTTCTGCTGAGGAGATAACTTGAAACGCCCGTATCTTGGGCAAGGAAGGAGTGAGAGAGCTCACATTTCAGACACAGCATCCAGGCTGCAATGGCTTCAGTTTGTGTTATTTTGGGGCAAATTGGGGAATATTGAATTTTTGGTGAAAAAGTTGACCTCGCGGTCAATGTTTTTTTCAGCTGAGGAGAACTTGAAACGCCCATATCTTGGGCAAGGAAGGAGTTAGAGAGCTCACATTTCAGACACAGCATCCAGGCTGCAATGGCTTCAATTAGTGTTATTTTGGGGCAAATTGGGGAATATTGAATTTTTGGTGAAAAAGTTGACCCTCGCGGTCAATGTTTTTTTCAGCTGAGGAGATAACTTGAAATGCCCATATCTTGGATAAGGAAGGAGTGAGAGAGCTCACATTTCAGACACAGCATCCAGGCTGCAATGGCTTCAATTTGTGTTATTTTGGGGCAAATTGGTGAATATTGAATTTTTGGTGAAAATGTTGACCCCGCGGTCAATGTCTTTTTCAGCTGAGGAGATAACTTGAAACGCCCATATCTTGGGCATGGAAGGAGTGAGAGAGCTTAAATTTCAGACACAGCATCCAGGCTGCAATGGCTTCAATTTGTGTTATTTTGGGGCAAATTGGGGAATATTGAATTTTTGGTGAAAATGTTGACCCCGCAGTCAATGTTTTTTTCAGCTGAGGAGATAACTCGAAACGCCCATATCTTGGGCATGGAAGGAGTGAGAGAGCTTAAATTTCAGACACAGCATCCAGGCTGCAATGGCTTCAATTTGTGTTATTTTGGGGCAAATTGGTGAATATTGAATTTTTGGTGAAAATGTTGACCCCGCGGTCAATGTTTTTTTCAGCTGAGGAGATAACTCGAAACGCCCATATCTTGGGCATGGAAGGAGTGAGAGAGCTTAAATTTCAGACACAGCATCCAGGCTGCAATGGCTTCAATTTGTGTTATTTTGGGGCAAATTGGTGAATATTGAATTTTTGGTGAAAATGTTGACCCCGCGGTCAATGTTTTTTTCAGCTGAGGAGAACTTGAAATGCCCATATCTTGGATAAGGAAGGAGTGAGAGAGCTCACATTTCAGACACAGCATCCAGGCTGCAATGGCTTCAATTTGTGTTATTTTGGGGCAAATTGGGGAATATTGATTTTTTGGTGAAAAAGTTGACCCCGCGGTCAATGTTTTTTTCAGCTGAGGAGATAACTTGAAACGCCCATATCTTGGGCATGGAAGGAGTGAGAGAGCTTAAATTTCAGACACAGCATCCAGGCTGCAATGGCTTCAATTTGTGTTATTTTGGGGCAAATTGGGGAATATTGAATTTTTGGTGAAAATGTTGACCCCGCGGTCAATGTTTTTTTCAGCTGAGGAGAACTTGAAACGCCCATATCTTGGGCAAGGAAGGAGTGAGAGAGCTCACATTTCAGACACAGCATCCAGGCTGCAATGGCTTCAATTTGTGTTAGTTCGGGGCAAATTGGGGAATATTGAATTTTTGGTGAAAATGTTGACCCCGCGGTCAATGTTTTTTTCAGCTGAGGAGAACTTGAAATGCCCATATCTTGGATAAGGAAGGAGTGAGAGAGCTCACATTTCAGACACAGCATCCAGGCTGCAATGGCTTCAATTTGTGTTAGTTCGGGGCAAATTGGGGAATATTGAATTTTTGGTGAAAATGTTGACCCCGCGGTCAACGTGTTTTTTCAACGGGAGAAAACTTGAAACGCCCATATCTTGGATAAGGAAGGAGTGAGAGAGCTCACATTTCAGACACAGCATCCAGGCTGCAATGGCTTCAATTTGTGTTATTTTGGGGCAAATTGGGGAATATTGAATTTTTGGTGAAAAAGTTGACCCCGCGGTCAATGTTTTTTTCAGCTGAGGAGAACTTGAAATGCCCATATCTTTGGCAAGGAAGGAGTTAGAGTGTTCAAATTTTTAGACGCAGCATCCATTCTGCAATGGCTTCAATTTGTGTTATTTTGGGGCAAATTGGGGAATATTGATTTTTTGGTGAAAAAGTTGACCCCGCGGTCAATGTTTTTTTCTGCTGAGGAGAACTTGAAACGCCCATATCTTGGATAAGGAAGGAGTGAGAGAGCTCACATTTCAGACACAGCATCCAGGCTGCAATGGCTTCAATTTGTGTTATTTTGGGGCAAATTGGGGAATATTGATTTTTTGGTGAAAAAGTTGACCCCGCGGTCAATGTTTTTTTCTGCTGAGGAGAACTTGAAACGCCCATATCTTGGATAAGGAAGGAGTGAGAGAGCTCATATTTCAGACACAGCATCCAGGCTGCAATGGCTTCAATTTGTGTTATTTTGGGGCAAATTGGGGAATATTGAATTTTTGGTGAAAAAGTTGACCCCGCGGTCAATGTTTTTTTCAGCTGAGGAGAACTTGAAATGCCCATATCTTGGGCAAGGAAGGAGTTAGAGTGTTCAAATTTTTAGACGCAGCATCCATTCTGCAATGGCTTCAATTTGTGTTATTTTGGGGCAAATTGGGGAATATTGATTTTTTGGTGAAAAAGTTGACCCCGCGGTCAATGTTTTTTTCTGCTGAGGAGAACTTGAAACGCCCATATCTTGGATAAGGAAGGAGTGAGAGAGCTCATATTTCAGACACAGCATCCAGGCTGCAATGGCTTCAATTTGTGTTATTTTGGGGCAAATTGGGGAATATTGAATTTTTGGTGAAAAAGTTGACCCCGCGGTCAATGTTTTTTTCAGCTGAGGAGAACTTGAAATGCCCATATCTTGGGCAAGGAAGGAGTTAGAGTGTTCAAATTTTTAGACGCAGCATCCATTCTGCAATGGCTTCAATTTGTGTTATTTTGGGGCAAATTGGGGAATATTGATTTTTTGGTGAAAAAGTTGACCCCGCGGTCAATGTTTTTTTCTGCTGAGGAGAACTTGAAACGCCCATATCTTGGATAAGGAAGGAGTGAGAGAGCTCACATTTCAGACACAGCATCCAGGCTGCAATGGCTTCAATTTGTGTTATTTTGGGGCAAATTGGGGAATATTGAATTTTTGGTGAAAAAGTTGACCCCGCGGTCAATGTTTTTTTCAGCTGAGGAGAACTTGAAACGCCCATATCTTGGGCAAGGAAGGAGTGAGAGAGCTTAAATTTCAGATGCAGCATCCAGGCAGAAATGGCATCAATTTGTGTTATTTTGGGGCAAATTGGGGAATATTGAATTTTTGGTGAAAAAGTTGACCTCGCGGTCAATGTTTTTTTCACCTGAGGAGATAACTTGAAACGCCCGTATCTTGGGCAAGGAAGGAGTGAGAGAGCTCACATTTCAGACACAGCATCCATGCAGAAATGGCTTCAATTTGTGTTATTTCGGGGCAAATTGGGGAATATTGAATTTTTTGTGAAAAAGTTGACCCCGCGGTCAACGGGTTTTTTCAACTGGAGAAAACTTGAAACGCCCATATCTTGGGCAAGGAAGGAGTGAGAGAGCTCACATTTCAGACACAGCATCCAGGCTGCATTGGCTTCAATTTGTGTTATTTTGGGGCAAATTGGGGAATATTGAATTTTTGGTGAAAAAGTTGACCTCGCGGTCAATGTTTTTTTCACCTGAGGAGATAACTTGAAACGCCCGTATCTTGGGCAAGGAAGGAGTGAGAGAGCTCATATTTCAGATACAGCATCCAGGCTGCAATGGGATGAATTTGTGTTATTTCGGGGCAAATTGGGGAATATTGAATTTTTGGTGAAAAAGTTGACCCCGCGGTCAATGTTTTTTTCAGCTGAGGAGAACTTGAAATGCCCATATCTTGGATAAGGAAGTAGTGAGAGAGCTCACATTTCAGACACAGCATCCAGGCTGCAATGGCTTCAATTTGTGTTATTTTGGGGCAAATTGGGGAATATTGAATTTTTGGTGAAAATGTTGACCCCGCGGTCAATGTTTTTTTCAGCTGAGGAGAACTTGAAACGCCCATATCTTGGGCAAGGAAGGAGTGAGAGAGCTCACATTTCAGACACAGCATCCAGGCTGCAATGGCTTCAATTTGTGTTAGTTCGGGGCAAATTGGGGAATATTGAATTTTTGGTGAAAATGTTGACCCCGCGGTCAATGTTTTTTTCAGCTGAGGAGAACTTGAAATGCCCATATCTTGGATAAGGAAGGAGTGAGAGAGCTCACATTTCAGACACAGCATCCAGGCTGCAATGGCTTCAATTTGTGTTAGTTCGGGGCAAATTGGGGAATATTGAATTTTTGGTGAAAATGTTGACCCCGGGGTCAACGTGTTTTTTCAACTGGAGAAAACTTGAAACGCCCATATCTTGGATAAGGAAGGAGTGAGAGAGCTCACATTTCAGACACAGCATCCAGGCTGCAATGGGATGAATTTGTGTTATTTCGGGGCAAATTGGGGAATATTGAATTTTTGGTGAAAAAGTTGACCCCGCGGTCAATGTTTTTTTCAGCTGAGGAGAACTTGAAATGCCCATATCTTGGGCAAGGAAGGAGTTAGAGTGTTCAAGTTTTTAGACGCAGCATCCATTCTGCAATGGCTTCAATTTGTGTTATTTTGGGGCAAATTGGGGAATATTGATTTTTTGGTGAAAAAGTTGACCCTGCGGTCAATGTTTTTTTCTGCTGAGGAGAACTTGAAACGCCCATATCTTGGATAAGGAAGGAGTGAGAGAGCTCACATTTCAGACACAGCATCCAGGCTGCATTGGCTTCAATTTGTGTTATTTTGGGGCAAATTGGGGAATATTGAATTTTTGGTGAAAAAGTTGACCTCGCGGTCAATGTTTTTTTCACCTGAGGAGATAACTTGAAACGCCCGTATCTTGGGCAAGGAAGGAGTGAGAGAGCTCATATTTCAGATACAGCATCCAGGCTGCAATGGGATGAATTTGTGTTATTTCGGGGCAAATTGGGGAATATTGAATTTTTGGTGAAAAAGTTGACCCCGCGGTCAATGTTTTTTTCAGCTGAGGAGAACTTGAAATGCCCATATCTTGGATAAGGAAGTAGTGAGAGAGCTCACATTTCAGACACAGCATCCAGGCTGCAATGGCTTCAATTTGTGTTATTTTGGGGCAAATTGGGGAATATTGAATTTTTGGTGAAAATGTTGACCCCGCGGTCAATGTTTTTTTCAGCTGAGGAGAACTTGAAACGCCCATATCTTGGGCAAGGAAGGAGTTAGAGAGCTCACATTTCAGACACAGCATCCAGGCTGCAATGGCTTCAATTTGTGTTATTTTGGGGCAAATTGGGGAATATTGAATTTTTGGTGAAAATGTTGACCCCGCGGTCAACGTGTTTTTTCAACTGGAGAAAACTTGAAACGCCCATATCTTGGATAAGGAAGGAGTGAGAGAGCTCACATTTCAGACACAGCATCCAGGCTGCAATGGCTTCAATTTGTGTTATTTTGGGGCAAATTGGGGAATATTGAATTTTTGGTGAAAAAGTTGACCTCGCAGTCAATGTTTTTTTCAGCTGAGGAGATAACTTGAAACGCCCATATCTTAGGCAAGGAAGGAGTTAGAGTGTTAAAATTTTTAGACGCAGCATCCAGGCTGCAATGGCTTCAATTTGTGTTATTTTGGGGCAAATTGGGGAATATTGAATTTTTGGTGAAAAAGTTGACCCCGCGGTCAATGTTTTTTTCAGCTGAGGAGAACTTGAAACGCCCATATCTTGGATAAGGAAGGAGTGAGAGAGCTCACATTTCAGACACAGCATCCAGGCTGCAATGGGATGAATTTGTGTTATTTCGGGGCAAATTGGGGAATATTGAATTTTTGGTGAAAAAGTTGACCCCGCGGTCAATGTTTTTTTCAGCTGAGGAGAACTTGAAATGCCCATATCTTGGGCAAGGAAGGAGTTAGAGTGTTCAAATTTTTAGACGCAGCATCCATTCTGCAATGGCTTCAATTTGTGTTATTTTGGGGCAAATTGGGGAATATTGATTTTTTGGTGAAAAAGTTGAACCTGCGGTCAATGTTTTTTTCTGCTGAGGAGAACTTGAAACGCCCATATCTTGGATAAGGAAGGAGTGAGAGAGCTCACATTTCAGACACAGCATCCAGGCTGCAATGGCTTCAATTTGTGTTATTTTGGGGCAAATTGGGGAATATTGAATTTTTGGTGAAAAAGTTGACCTCGCGGTCAATGTTTTTTTCACCTGAGGAGATAACTTGAAACGCCCGTATCTTGGGCAAGGAAGGAGTGAGAGAGCTCACATTTCAGACACAGCATCCATGCAGAAATGGCTTCAATTTGTGTTATTTCGGGGCAAATTGGGGAATATTGAATTTTTTGTGAAAATGTTGACCCCGCGGTCAACGTGTTTTTTCAACTGGAGAAAACTTGAAACGCCCATATCTTGGATAAGGAAGGAGTGAGAGAGCTCACATTTCAGACACAGCATCCAGGCTGCAATGGCTTCAATTTGTGTTATTTTGGGGCAAATTGGGGAATATTGAATTTTTGGTGAAAAAGTTGACCCCGCGGTCAACGTGTTTTTTCAACTGGAGAAAACTTGAAACGCCCGTATCTTGGGCAAGGAAGGAGTGAGAGAGCTCATATTTCAGATACAGCATCCAGGCTGCAATGGGATGAATTTGTGTTATTTCGGGGCAAATTGGGGAATATTGAATTTTTGGTGAAAAAGTTGACCCCGCGGTCAATGTTTTTTTCAGCTGAGGAGAACTTGAAATGCCCATATCTTGGATAAGGAAGTAGTGAGAGAGCTCACATTTCAGACACAGCATCCAGGCTGCAATGGCTTCAATTTGTGTTATTTTGGGGCAAATTGGGGAATATTGAATTTTTGGTGAAAATGTTGACCCCGCGGTCAATGTTTTTTTCAGCTGAGGAGAACTTGAAACGCCCATATCTTGGGCAAGGAAGGAGTGAGAGAGCTCACATTTCAGACACAGCATCCAGGCTGCAATGGCTTCAATTTGTGTTAGTTCGGGGCAAATTGGGGAATATTGAATTTTTGGTGAAAATGTTGACCCCGCGGTCAATGTTTTTTTCAGCTGAGGAGAACTTGAAATGCCCATATCTTGGATAAGGAAGGAGTGAGAGAGCTCACATTTCAGACACAGCATCCAGGCTGCAATGGCTTCAATTTGTGTTAGTTCGGGGCAAATTGGGGAATATTGAATTTTTGGTGAAAAAGTTGACCTCGCGGTCAATGTTTTTTTCACCTGAGGAGATAACTTGAAACGCCCGTATCTTGGGCAAGGAAGGAGTGAGAGAGCTCATATTTCAGATACAGCATCCAGGCTGCAATGGGATGAATTTGTGTTATTTCGGGGCAAATTGGGGAATATTGAATTTTTGGTGAAAAAGTTGACCCCGCGGTCAATGTTTTTTTCAGCTGAGGAGAACTTGAAATGCCCATATCTTGGATAAGGAAGTAGTGAGAGAGCTCACATTTCAGACACAGCATCCAGGCTGCAATGGCTTCAATTTGTGTTATTTTGGGGCAAATTGGGGAATATTGAATTTTTGGTGAAAATGTTGACCCCGCGGTCAATGTTTTTTTCAGCTGAGGAGAACTTGAAACGCCCATATCTTGGGCAAGGAAGGAGTTAGAGAGCTCACATTTCAGACACAGCATCCAGGCTGCAATGGCTTCAATTTGTGTTATTTTGGGGCAAATTGGGGAATATTGAATTTTTGGTGAAAATGTTGACCCCGCGGTCAACGTGTTTTTTCAACTGGAGAAAACTTGAAACGCCCATATCTTGGATAAGGAAGGAGTGAGAGAGCTCACATTTCAGACACAGCATCCAGGCTGCAATGGCTTCAATTTGTGTTATTTTGGGGCAAATTGGGGAATATTGAATTTTTGGTGAAAAAGTTGACCTCGCAGTCAATGTTTTTTTCAGCTGAGGAGATAACTTGAAACGCCCATATCTTGGGCAAGGAAGGAGTTAGAGTGTTAAAATTTTTAGACGCAGCATCCAGGCTGCAATGGCTTCAATTTGTGTTATTTTGGGGCAAATTGGGGAATATTGAATTTTTGGTGAAAAAGTTGACCCCGCGGTCAATGTTTTTTTCAGCTGAGGAGAACTTGAAACGCCCATATCTTGGATAAGGAAGGAGTGAGAGAGCTCACATTTCAGACACAGCATCCAGGCTGCAATGGGATGAATTTGTGTTATTTCGGGGCAAATTGGGGAATATTGAATTTTTGGTGAAAAAGTTGACCCCGCGGTCAATGTTTTTTTCAGCTGAGGAGAACTTGAAATGCCCATATCTTGGGCAAGGAAGGAGTTAGAGTGTTCAAATTTTTAGACGCAGCATCCATTCTGCAATGGCTTCAATTTGTGTTATTTTGGGGCAAATTGGGGAATATTGATTTTTTGGTGAAAAAGTTGACCCTGCGGTCAATGTTTTTTTCTGCTGAGGAGAACTTGAAACGCCCATATCTTGGATAAGGAAGGAGTGAGAGAGCTCACATTTCAGACACAGCATCCAGGCTGCAATGGCTTCAATTTGTGTTATTTTGGGGCAAATTGGGGAATATTGAATTTTTGGTGAAAAAGTTGACCTCGCGGTCAATGTTTTTTTCACCTGAGGAGATAACTTGAAACGCCCGTATCTTGGGCAAGGAAGGAGTGAGAGAGCTCACATTTCAGACACAGCATCCATGCAGAAATGGCTTCAATTTGTGTTATTTCGGGGCAAATTGGGGAATATTGAATTTTTTGTGAAAATGTTGACCCCGCGGTCAACGTGTTTTTTCAACTGGAGAAAACTTGAAACGCCCATATCTTGGATAAGGAAGGAGTGAGAGAGCTCACATTTCAGACACAGCATCCAGGCTGCAATGGCTTCAATTTGTGTTATTTTGGGGCAAATTGGGGAATATTGAATTTTTGGTGAAAAAGTTGACCCCGCGGTCAACGTGTTTTTTCAACTGGAGAAAACTTGAAACGCCCGTATCTTGGGCAAGGAAGGAGTGAGAGAGCTCATATTTCAGATACAGCATCCAGGCTGCAATGGGATGAATTTGTGTTATTTCGGGGCAAATTGGGGAATATTGAATTTTTGGTGAAAAAGTTGACCCCGCGGTCAATGTTTTTTTCAGCTGAGGAGAACTTGAAATGCCCATATCTTGGATAAGGAAGTAGTGAGAGAGCTCACATTTCAGACACAGCATCCAGGCTGCAATGGCTTCAATTTGTGTTATTTTGGGGCAAATTGGGGAATATTGAATTTTTGGTGAAAATGTTGACCCCGCGGTCAATGTTTTTTTCAGCTGAGGAGAACTTGAAATGCCCATATCTTGGATAAGGAAGGAGTGAGAGAGCTCACATTTCAGACACAGCATCCAGGCTGCAATGGCTTCAATTTGTGTTAGTTCGGGGCAAATTGGGGAATATTGAATTTTTGGTGAAAATGTTGACCCCGCGGTCAACGTGTTTTTTCAACTGGAGAAAACTTGAAACGCCCATATCTTGGATAAGGAAGGAGTGAGAGAGCTCACATTTCAGACACAGCATCCAGGCTGCATTGGCTTCAATTTGTGTTATTTCGGAGCAAATTGGGGAATATTGATTTTTTGGTGAAAAAGTTGACCCCGCGGTCAATGTTTTTTTCAGCTGAGGAGAACTTGAAACGCCCATATCTTGGGCAAGGAAGGAGTTAGAGAGCTCACATTTCAGACACAGCATCCAGGCTGCAATGGCTTCAATTTGTGTTATTTTGGGGCAAATTTGGGAATATTGAATTTTTGGTGAAAATGTTGACCCCGCGGTCAACGTGTTTTTTCAACTGGAGAAAACTTGAAACGCCCATATCTTGGATAAGGAAGGAGTGAGAGAGCTCACATTTCAGACACAGCATCCAGGCTGCAATGGCTTCAATTTGTGTTATTTTGGGGCAAATTGGGGAATATTGAATTTTTGGTGAAAAAGTTGACCTCGCAGTCAATGTTTTTTTCAGCTGAGGAGATAACTTGAAACGCCCATATCTTGGGCAAGGAAGGAGTTAGAGTGTTAAAATTTTTAGACGCAGCATCCAGGCTGCAATGGCTTCAATTTGTGTTATTTTGGGGCAAATTGGGGAATATTGAATTTTTGGTGAAAAAGTTGACCCCGCGGTCAATGTTTTTTTCAGCTGAGGAGAACTTGAAACGCCCATATCTTGGGCAAGGAAGGAGTGAGAGAGCTTAAATTTCAGATGCAGCATCCAGGCAGAAATGGCATCAATTTGTGTTATTTTGGGGCAAATTGGGGAATATTGAATTTTTGGTGAAAAAGTTGACCTCGCGGTCAATGTTTTTTTCACCTGAGGAGATAACTTGAAACGCCCGTATCTTGGGCAAGGAAGGAGTGAAAGAGCTCACATTTCAGACACAGCATCCATGCAGAAATGGCTTCAATTTGTGTTATTTCGGGGCAAATTGGGGAATATTGAATTTTTTGTGAAAATGTTGACCCCGCGGTCAACGTGTTTTTTCAACTGGAGAAAACTTGAAACGCCCATATCTTGGATAAGGAATGAGTGAGAGAGCTCACATTTCAGACACAGCATCCAGGCTGCATTGGCTTCAATTTGTGTTATTTTGGGGCAAATTGGGGAATATTGAATTTTTGGTGAAAAAGTTGACCTCGCGGTCAATGTTTTTTTCACCTGAGGAGATAACTTGAAACGCCCGTATCTTGGGCAAGGAAGGAGTGAGAGAGCTCATATTTCAGATACAGCATCCAGGCTGCAATGGGATGAATTTGTGTTATTTCGGGGCAAATTGGGAAATATTGAATTTTTGGTGAAAAAGTTGACCCCGCGGTCAATGTTTTTTTCAGCTGAGGAGAACTTGAAATGCCCATATCTTGGATAAGGAAGTAGTGAGAGAGCTCACATTTCAGACACAGCATCCAGGCTGCAATGGCTTCAATTTGTGTTATTTTGGGGCAAATTGGGGAATATTGAATTCGCGGTGAAAATGTTGACCCCGCGGTCAACGTGTTTTTTCAACTGGAGAAAACTTGAAACGCCCATATCTTGGATAAGGAAGGAGTGAGAGAGCTCACATTTCAGACACAGCATCCAGGCTGCAATGGCTTCAATTTGTGTTATTTTGGGGCAAATTGGGGAATATTGAATTTTTGGTGAAAAAGTTGACCCCGCGGTCAATGTTTTTTTCAGCTGAGGAGAACTTGAAACGCCCATATCTTGGATAAGGAAGGAGTGAGAGAGCTCACATTTCAGACACAGCATCCAGGCTGCAATGGGATGAATTTGTGTTATTTCGGGGCAAATTGGGGAATATTGAATTTTTGGTGAAAAAGTTGACCCCGCGGTCAATGTTTTTTTCAGCTGAGGAGAACTTGAAATGCCCATATCTTGGGCAAGGAAGGAGTTAGAGTGTTCAAATTTTTAGACACAGCATCCAGGCTGCAATGGGATGAATTTGTGTTATTTTGGGGCAAATTGGGGAATATTGAATTTTTGGTGAAAAAGTTGACCTCGCGGTCAATGTTTTTTTCACCTGAGGAGAACTTGAAATGCCCATATCTTGGATAAGGAAGGAGTGAGAGAGCTCACATTTCAGACACAGCATCCAGGCTGCATTGGCTTCAATTTGTGTTATTTTGGGGCAAATTGGGGAATATTGAATTTTTGGTGAAAAAGTTGACCTCGCGGTCAATGTTTTTTTCACCTGAGGAGATAACTTGAAACGCCCGTATCTTGGGCAAGGAAGGAGTGAGAGAGCTCACATTTCAGACACAGCATCCATGCAGAAATGGCTTCAATTTGTGTTATTTCGGGGCAAATTGGGGAATATTGAATTTTTTGTGAAAATGTTGACCCCGCGGTCAATGTTTTTTTCTGCTGAGGAGAACTTGAAACGCCCATATCTTGGATAAGGAAGGAGTGAGAGAGCTCACATTTCAGACACAGCATCCAGGCTGCAATGGCTTCAATTTGTGTTATTTTGGGGCAAATTGGGGAATATTGAATTTTTGGTGAAAAAGTTGACCCCGCGGTCAATGTTTTTTTCAGCTGAGGAGAACTTGAAACGCCCATATCTTGGGCAAGGAAGGAGTGAGAGAGCTTAAATTTCAGATGCAGCATCCAGGCAGAAATGGCATCAATTTGTGTTATTTTGGGGCAAATTGGGGAATATTGAATTTTTGGTGAAAAAGTTGACCTCGCGGTCAATGTTTTTTTCACCTGAGGAGATAACTTGAAACGCCCGTATCTTGGGCAAGGAAGGAGTGAGAGAGCTCACATTTCAGACACAGCATCCATGCAGAAATGGCTTCAATTTGTGTTATTTCGGGGCAAATTGGGGAATATTGAATTTTTTGTGAAAATGTTGACCCCGCGGTCAACGTGTTTTTTCAACTGGAGAAAACTTGAAACGCCCATATCTTGGATAAGGAATGAGTGAGAGAGCTCACATTTCAGACACAGCATCCAGGCTGCATTGGCTTCAATTTGTGTTATTTTGGGGCAAATTGGGGAATATTGAATTTTTGGTGAAAAAGTTGACCTCGCGGTCAATGTTTTTTTCACCTGAGGAGATAACTTGAAACGCCCGTATCTTGGGCAAGGAAGGAGTGAGAGAGCTCATATTTCAGATACAGCATCCAGGCTGCAATGGGATGAATTTGTGTTATTTCGGGGCAAATTGGGGAATATTGAATTTTTGGTGAAAAAGTTGACCCCGCGGTCAATGTTTTTTTCAGCTGAGGAGAACTTGAAACGCCCATATCTTGGGCAAGGAAGGAGTGAGAGAGCTCACATTTCAGACACAGCATCCAGGCTGCAATGGCTTCAATTTGTGTTAGTTCGGGGCAAATTGGGGAATATTGAATTTTTGGTGAAAATGTTGACCCCGCGGTCAATGTTTTTTTCAGCTGAGGAGAACTTGAAATGCCCATATCTTGGATAAGGAAGGAGTGAGAGAGCTCACATTTCAGACACAGCATCCAGGCTGCAATGGCTTCAATTTGTGTTAGTTCGGGGCAAATTGGGGAATATTGAATTTTTGGTGAAAATGTTGACCCCGCGGTCAACGTGTTTTTTCAACTGGAGAAAACTTGAAACGCCCATATCTTGGATAAGGAAGGAGTGAGAGAGCTCACATTTCAGACACAGCATCCAGGCTGCAATGGCTTCAATTTGTGTTATTTTGGGGCAAATTGGGGAATATTGAATTTTTGGTGAAAAAGTTGACCCCGCGGTCAATGTTTTTTTCAGCTGAGGAGAACTTGAAACGCCCATATCTTGGATAAGGAAGGAGTGAGAGAGCTCACATTTCAGACACAGCATCCAGGCTGCAATGGGATGAATTTGTGTTATTTCGGGGCAAATTGGGGAATATTGAATTTTTGGTGAAAAAGTTGACCCCGCGGTCAATGTTTTTTTCAGCTGAGGAGAACTTGAAATGCCCATATCTTGGGCAAGGAAGGAGTTAGAGTGTTCAAATTTTTAGACGCAGTATCCATTCTGCAATGGCTTCAATTTGTGTTATTTTGGGGCAAATTGGGGTATATTGATTTTTTGGTGAAAAAGTTGACCCCGCGGTCAATGTTTTTTTCTGCTGAGGAGAACTTGAAACGCCCATATCTTGGATAAGGAAGGAGTGAGAGAGCTCACATTTCAGACACAGCATCCAGGCTGCAATGGCTTCAATTTGTGTTATTTTGGGGCAAATTGGGGAATATTGAATTTTTGGTGAAAAAGTTGACCCCGCGGTCAATGTTTTTTTCAGCTGAGGAGAACTTGAAACGCCCATATCTTGGGCAAGGAAGGAGTGAGAGAGCTTAAATTTCAGATGCAGCATCCAGGCAGAAATGGCATCAATTTGTGTTATTTTGGGGCAAATTGGGGAATATTGAATTTTTGGTGAAAAAGTTGACCTCGCGGTCAATGTTTTTGTCACCTGAGGAGATAACTTGAAACGCCCGTATCTTGGGCAAGGAAGGAGTGAGAGAGCTCACATTTCAGACACAGCATCCAGGCTGCAATGGCTTCAATTTGTGTTATTTTGGGGCAAATTGGGGAATATTGAATTTTTGGTGAAAAAGTTGACCCCGCGGTCAATGTTTTTTTCAACTGGAGAAAACTTGAAACGCCCATATCTTGGATAAGGAAGGAGTGAGAGAGCTCACATTTCAGACACAGCATCCAGGCTGCAATGGCTTCAATTTGTGTTATTTTGGGGCAAATTGGGGAATATTGAATTTTTGGTGAAAAAGTTGACCCCGCGGTCAATGTTTTTTTCAGCTGAGGAGAACTTGAAATGCCCATATCTTGGATAAGGAAGGAGTGAGAGAGCTCACATTTCAGACACAGCATCCAGGCTGCATTGGCTTCAATTTGTGTTATTTTGGGGCAAATTGGGGAATATTGAATTTTTGGTGAAAAAGTTGACCTCGCGGTCAATGTTTTTTTCACCTGAGGAGATAACTTGAAACGCCCGTATCTTGGGCAAGGAAGGAGTGAGAGAGCTCACATTTCAGACACAGCATCCATGCAGAAATGGCTTCAATTTGTGTTATTTTGGGGCAAATTGGGGAATATTGAATTTTTGGTGAAAATGTTGCCCCTGCGGTCAACGTGTTTTTTCAACTGGAGAAAACTTGAAACGCCCATATCTTGGATAAGGAAGGAGTGAGAGAGCTCACATTTCAGACACAGCATCCAGGCTGCAATGGGATGAATTTGTGTTATTTCGGGGCAAATTGGGGAATATTGAATTTTTGGTGAAAAAGTTGACCCCGCGGTCAATGTTTTTTTCAGCTGAGGAGAACTTGAAATGCCCATATCTTGGGCAAGGAAGGAGTTAGAGTGTTCAAATTTTTAGACGCAGCATCCATTCTGCAATGGCTTCAATTTGTGTTATTTTGGGGCAAATTGGGGAATATTGATTTTTTGGTGAAAAAGTTGACCCCGCGGTCAATGTTTTTTTCAACTGGAGAAAACTTGAAACGCCCATATCTTGGATAAGGAAGGAGTGAGAGAGCTCACATTTCAGACACAGCATCCAGGCTGCAATGGCTTCAATTTGTGTTATTTTGGGGCAAATTGGGGAATATTGAATTTTTGGTGAAAAAGTTGACCCCGCGGTCAATGTTTTTTTCAGCTGAGGAGAACTTGAAATGCCCATATCTTGGATAAGGAAGGAGTGAGAGAGCTCACATTTCAGACACAGCATCCAGGCTGCATTGGCTTCAATTTGTGTTATTTTGGGGCAAATTGGGGAATATTGAATTTTTGGTGAAAAAGTTGACCTCGCGGTCAATGTTTTTTTCACCTGAGGAGATAACTTGAAACGCCCGTATCTTGGGCAAGGAAGGAGTGAGAGAGCTCACATTTCAGACACAGCATCCATGCAGAAATGGCTTCAATTTGTGTTATTTCGGGGCAAATTGGGGAATATTGAATTTTTTGTGAAAATGTTGACCCCGCGGTCAATGTTTTTTTCTGCTGAGGAGAACTTGAAACGCCCATATCTTGGATAAGGAAGGAGTGAGAGAGCTCACATTTCAGACACAGCATCCAGGCTGCATTGGCTTCAATTTGTGTTATTTTGGGGCAAATTGGGGAATATTGAATTTTTGGTGAAAATGTTGCCCCTGCGGTCAACGTGTTTTTTCAACTGGAGAAAACTTGAAACGCCCATATCTTGGATAAGGAAGGAGTGAGAGAGCTCACATTTCAGACACAGCATCCAGGCTGCAATGGGATGAATTTGTGTTATTTCGGGGCAAATTGGGGAATATTGAATTTTTGGTGAAAAAGTTGACCCCGCGGTCAATGTTTTTTTCAGCTGAGGAGAACTTGAAATGCCCATATCTTGGGCAAGGAAGGAGTTAGAGTGTTCAAATTTTTAGACGCAGCATCCATTCTGCAATGGCTTCAATTTGTGTTATTTTGGGGCAAATTGGGGAATATTGATTTTTTGGTGAAAAAGTTGACCCCGCGGTCAATGTTTTTTTCTGCTGAGGAGAACTTGAAACGCCCATATCTTGGATAAGGAAGGAGTGAGAGAGCTCACATTTCAGACACAGCATCCAGGCTGCAATGGCTTCAATTTGTGTTATTTTGGGGCAAATTGGGGAATATTGAATTTTTGGTGAAAAAGTTGACCCCGCGGTCAATGTTTTTTTCAGCTGAGGAGAACTTGAAACGCCCATATCTTGGATAAGGAAGGAGTGAGAGAGCTCACATTTCAGACACAGCATCCAGGCTGCAATGGGATGAATTTGTGTTATTTCGGGGCAAATTGGGGAATATTGAATTTTTGGTGAAAAAGTTGACCCCGCGGTCAATGTTTTTTTCAGCTGAGGAGAACTTGAAATGCCCATATCTTGGGCAAGGAAGGAGTTAGAGTGTTCAAATTTTTAGACGCAGCATCCATTCTGCAATGGCTTCAATTTGTGTTATTTTGGGGCAAATTGGGGAATATTGATTTTTTGGTGAAAAAGTTGACCCCGCGGTCAATGTTTTTTTCTGCTGAGGAGAACTTGAAACGCCCATATCTTGGATAAGGAAGGAGTGAGAGAGCTCACATTTCAGACACAGCATCCAGGCTGCAATGGCTTCAATTTGTGTTATTTTGGGGCAAATTGGGGAATATTGAATTTTTGGTGAAAAAGTTGACCCCGCGGTCAATGTTTTTTTCAGCTGAGGAGAACTTGAAACGCCCATATCTTGGGCAAGGAAGGAGTGAGAGAGCTTAAATTTCAGATGCAGCATCCAGGCAGAAATGGCATCAATTTGTGTTATTTTGGGGCAAATTGGGGAATATTGAATTTTTGGTGAAAAAGTTGACCTCGCGGTCAATGTTTTTTTCACCTGAGGAGATAACTTGAAACGCCCGTATCTTGGGCAAGGAAGGAGTGAGAGAGCTCACATTTCAGACACAGCATCCATGCAGAAATGGCTTCAATTTGTGTTATTTCGGGGCAAATTGGGGAATATTGAATTTTTTGTGAAAATGTTGACCCCGCGGTCAACGTGTTTTTTCAACTGGAGAAAACTTGAAACGCCCATATCTTGGATAAGGAAGGAGTGAGAGAGCTCACATTTCAGACACAGCATCCAGGCTGCATTGGCTTCAATTTGTGTTATTTTGGGGCAAATTGGGGAATATTGATTTTTTGGTGAAAAAGTTGACCTCACGGTCAATGTTTTTTTCAGCTGAGGAGAACTTGAAATACCCATATCTTGGGCAAGGAAGGAGTGAGAGAGCTTAAATTTCAGACGCAGCATCCAGGCTGCAATGGCTTCAATTTGTGTTATTTTGGGGCAAATTGGGGAATATTGAATTTTTTGTGAAAATGTTGACCCCGCGGTCAACGTGTTTTTTCAACTGGAGAAAACTTGAAACGCCCATATCTTCGATAAGGAAGGAGTGAGAGAGCTCACATTTCAGACACAGCATCCAGGCTGCAATGGCTTCAATTTGTGTTATTTTGGGGCAAATTGGGGAATATTGAATTTTTGGTGAAAAAGTTGACCCCGCGGTCAATGTTTTTTTCAGCTGAGGAGAACTTGAAACGCCCATATCTTGGATAAGGAAGGAGTGAGAGAGCTCACATTTCAGACACAGCATCCAGGCTGCAATGGGATGAATTTGTGTTATTTCGGGGCAAATTGGGGAATATTGAATTTTTGGTGAAAAAGTTGACCCCGCGGTCAATGTTTTTTTCAGCTGAGGAGAACTTGAAACGCCCATATCTTGGATAAGGAAGGAGTGAGAGAGCTCACATTTCAGACACAGCATCCAGGCTGCATTGGCTTCAATTTGTGTTATTTTGGGGCAAATTGGGGAATATTGAATTTTTGGTGAAAATGTTGACCCCGCGGTCAACGTGTTTTTTCAACTGGAGAAAACTTGAAACGCCCATATCTTGGATAAGGAAGGAGTGAGAGAGCTCACATTTCAGACACAGCATCCAGGCTGCATTGGCTTCAATTTGTGTTATTTCGGAGCAAATTGGGGAATATTGATTTTTTGGTGAAAAAGTTGACCCCGCGGTCAATGTTTTTTTCAGCTGAGGAGAACTTGAAACGCCCATATCTTGGGCAAGGAAGGAGTTAGAGAGCTCACATTTCAGACACAGCATCCAGGCTGCAATGGCTTCAATTTGTGTTATTTTGGGGCAAATTGGGGAATATTGAATTTTTGGTGAAAATGTTGACCCCGCGGTCAACGTGTTTTTTCAACTGGAGAAAACTTGAAACGCCCATATCTTGGATAAGGAAGGAGTGAGAGAGCTCACATTTCAGACACAGCATCCAGGCTGCAATGGCTTCAATTTGTGTTATTTTGGGGCAAATTGGGGAATATTGAATTTTTGGTGAAAATGTTGACCCCGCGGTCAACGTGTTTTTTCAACTGGAGAAAACTTGAAACGCCCATATCTTGGATAAGGAAGGAGTGAGAGAGCTCACATTTCAGACACAGCATCCAGGCTGCATTGGCTTCAATTTGTGTTATTTCGGAGCAAATTGGGGAATATTGATTTTTTGGTGAAAAAGTTGACCCCGCGGTCAATGTTTTTTTCAGCTGAGGAGAACTTGAAACGCCCATATCTTGGGCAAGGAAGGAGTTAGAGAGCTCACATTTCAGACACAGCATCCAGGCTGCAATGGCTTCAATTTGTGTTATTTTGGGGCAAATTGGGGAATATTGAATTTTTGGTGAAAATGTTGACCCCGCGGTCAATGTGTTTTTTCAACTGGAGAAAACTTGAAACGCCCATATCTTGGATAAGGAAGGAGTGAGAGAGCTCACATTTCAGACACAGCATCCAGGCTGCAATGGGATGAATTTGTGTTATTTCGGGGCAAATTGGGGAATATTGAATTTTTGGTGAAAAAGTTGACCCCGCGGTCAATGTTTTTTTCAGCTGAGGAGAACTTGAAATGCCCATATCTTGGGCAAGGAAGGAGTTAGAGTGTTCAAATTTTTAGACGCAGCATCCATTCTGCAATGGCTTCAATTTGTGTTATTTTGGGGCAAATTGGGGAATATTGATTTTTTGGTGAAAAAGTTGACCCCGCGGTCAATGTTTTTTTCTGCTGAGGAGAACTTGAAACGCCCATATCTTGGATAAGGAAGGAGTGAGAGAGCTCACATTTCAGACACAGCATCCAGGCTGCAATGGCTTCAATTTGTGTTATTTTGGGGCAAATTGGGGAATATTGAATTTTTGGTGAAAAAGTTGACCCCGCGGTCAATGTTTTTTTCAGCTGAGGAGAACTTGAAACGCCCATATCTTGGGCAAGGAAGGAGTGAGAGAGCTTAAATTTCAGATGCAGCATCCAGGCAGAAATGGCATCAATTTGTGTTATTTTGGGGCAAATTGGGGAATATTGAATTTTTGGTGAAAAAGTTGACCTCGCGGTCAATGTTTTTTTCACCTGAGGAGATAACTTGAAACGCCCGTATCTTGGGCAAGGAAGGAGTGAGAGAGCTCACATTTCAGACACAGCATCCATGCAGAAATGGCTTCAATTTGTGTTATTTCGGGGCAAATTGGGGAATATTGAATTTTTGGTGAAAAAGTTGACCCCGCGGTCAATGTTTTTTTCAACTGGAGAAAACTTGAAACGCCCATATCTTGGATAAGGAAGGAGTGAGAGAGCTCACATTTCAGACACAGCATCCAGGCTGCAATGGCTTCAATTTGTGTTATTTTGGGGCAAATTGGGGAATATTGAATTTTTGGTGAAAAAGTTGACCCCGCGGTCAATGTTTTTTTCAGCTGAGGAGAACTTGAAATGCCCATATCTTGGATAAGGAAGGAGTGAGAGAGCTCACATTTCAGACACAGCATCCAGGCTGCATTGGCTTCAATTTGTGTTATTTTGGGGCAAATTGGGGAATATTGAATTTTTGGTGAAAAAGTTGACCTCGCGGTCAATGTTTTTTTCACCTGAGGAGATAACTTGAAACGCCCGTATCTTGGGCAAGGAAGGAGTGAGAGAGCTCACATTTCAGACACAGCATCCATGCAGAAATGGCTTCAATTTGTGTTATTTTGGGGCAAATTGGGGAATATTGAATTTTTGGTGAAAATGTTGCCCCTGCGGTCAACGTGTTTTTTCAACTGGAGAAAACTTGAAACGCCCATATCTTGGATAAGGAAGGAGTGAGAGAGCTCACATTTCAGACACAGCATCCAGGCTGCAATGGGATGAATTTGTGTTATTTCGGGGCAAATTGGGGAATATTGAATTTTTGGTGAAAAAGTTGACCCCGCGGTCAATGTTTTTTTCAGCTGAGGAGAACTTGAAATGCCCATATCTTGGGCAAGGAAGGAGTTAGAGTGTTCAAATTTTTAGACGCAGCATCCATTCTGCAATGGCTTCAATTTGTGTTATTTTGGGGCAAATTGGGGAATATTGATTTTTTGGTGAAAAAGTTGACCCCGCGGTCAATGTTTTTTTCAACTGGAGAAAACTTGAAACGCCCATATCTTGGATAAGGAAGGAGTGAGAGAGCTCACATTTCAGACACAGCATCCAGGCTGCAATGGCTTCAATTTGTGTTATTTTGGGGCAAATTGGGGAATATTGAATTTTTGGTGAAAAAGTTGACCCCGCGGTCAATGTTTTTTTCAGCTGAGGAGAACTTGAAATGCCCATATCTTGGATAAGGAAGGAGTGAGAGAGCTCACATTTCAGACACAGCATCCAGGCTGCATTGGCTTCAATTTGTGTTATTTTGGGGCAAATTGGGGAATATTGAATTTTTGGTGAAAAAGTTGACCTCGCGGTCAATGTTTTTTTCACCTGAGGAGATAACTTGAAACGCCCGTATCTTGGGCAAGGAAGGAGTGAGAGAGCTCACATTTCAGACACAGCATCCATGCAGAAATGGCTTCAATTTGTGTTATTTCGGGGCAAATTGGGGAATATTGAATTTTTTGTGAAAATGTTGACCCCGCGGTCAATGTTTTTTTCTGCTGAGGAGAACTTGAAACGCCCATATCTTGGATAAGGAAGGAGTGAGAGAGCTCACATTTCAGACACAGCATCCAGGCTGCATTGGCTTCAATTTGTGTTATTTTGGGGCAAATTGGGGAATATTGAATTTTTGGTGAAAATGTTGCCCCTGCGGTCAACGTGTTTTTTCAACTGGAGAAAACTTGAAACGCCCATATCTTGGATAAGGAAGGAGTGAGAGAGCTCACATTTCAGACACAGCATCCAGGCTGCAATGGGATGAATTTGTGTTATTTCGGGGCAAATTGGGGAATATTGAATTTTTGGTGAAAAAGTTGACCCCGCGGTCAATGTTTTTTTCAGCTGAGGAGAACTTGAAATGCCCATATCTTGGGCAAGGAAGGAGTTAGAGTGTTCAAATTTTTAGACGCAGCATCCATTCTGCAATGGCTTCAATTTGTGTTATTTTGGGGCAAATTGGGGAATATTGATTTTTTGGTGAAAAAGTTGACCCCGCGGTCAATGTTTTTTTCTGCTGAGGAGAACTTGAAACGCCCATATCTTGGATAAGGAAGGAGTGAGAGAGCTCACATTTCAGACACAGCATCCAGGCTGCAATGGCTTCAATTTGTGTTATTTTGGGGCAAATTGGGGAATATTGAATTTTTGGTGAAAAAGTTGACCCCGCGGTCAATGTTTTTTTCAGCTGAGGAGAACTTGAAACGCCCATATCTTGGATAAGGAAGGAGTGAGAGAGCTCACATTTCAGACACAGCATCCAGGCTGCAATGGGATGAATTTGTGTTATTTCGGGGCAAATTGGGGAATATTGAATTTTTGGTGAAAAAGTTGACCCCGCGGTCAATGTTTTTTTCAGCTGAGGAGAACTTGAAATGCCCATATCTTGGGCAAGGAAGGAGTTAGAGTGTTCAAATTTTTAGACGCAGCATCCATTCTGCAATGGCTTCAATTTGTGTTATTTTGGGGCAAATTGGGGAATATTGATTTTTTGGTGAAAAAGTTGACCCCGCGGTCAATGTTTTTTTCTGCTGAGGAGAACTTGAAACGCCCATATCTTGGATAAGGAAGGAGTGAGAGAGCTCACATTTCAGACACAGCATCCAGGCTGCAATGGCTTCAATTTGTGTTATTTTGGGGCAAATTGGGGAATATTGAATTTTTGGTGAAAAAGTTGACCCCGCGGTCAATGTTTTTTTCAGCTGAGGAGAACTTGAAACGCCCATATCTTGGGCAAGGAAGGAGTGAGAGAGCTTAAATTTCAGATGCAGCATCCAGGCAGAAATGGCATCAATTTGTGTTATTTTGGGGCAAATTGGGGAATATTGAATTTTTGGTGAAAAAGTTGACCTCGCGGTCAATGTTTTTTTCACCTGAGGAGATAACTTGAAACGCCCGTATCTTGGGCAAGGAAGGAGTGAGAGAGCTCACATTTCAGACACAGCATCCATGCAGAAATGGCTTCAATTTGTGTTATTTCGGGGCAAATTGGGGAATATTGAATTTTTTGTGAAAATGTTGACCCCGCGGTCAACGTGTTTTTTCAACTGGAGAAAACTTGAAACGCCCATATCTTGGATAAGGAAGGAGTGAGAGAGCTCACATTTCAGACACAGCATCCAGGCTGCATTGGCTTCAATTTGTGTTATTTTGGGGCAAATTGGGGAATATTGATTTTTTGGTGAAAAAGTTGACCTCACGGTCAATGTTTTTTTCAGCTGAGGAGAACTTGAAATACCCATATCTTGGGCAAGGAAGGAGTGAGAGAGCTTAAATTTCAGACGCAGCATCCAGGCTGCAATGGCTTCAATTTGTGTTATTTTGGGGCAAATTGGGGAATATTGAATTTTTTGTGAAAATGTTGACCCCGCGGTCAACGTGTTTTTTCAACTGGAGAAAACTTGAAACGCCCATATCTTCGATAAGGAAGGAGTGAGAGAGCTCACATTTCAGACACAGCATCCAGGCTGCAATGGCTTCAATTTGTGTTATTTTGGGGCAAATTGGGGAATATTGAATTTTTGGTGAAAAAGTTGACCCCGCGGTCAATGTTTTTTTCAGCTGAGGAGAACTTGAAACGCCCATATCTTGGATAAGGAAGGAGTGAGAGAGCTCACATTTCAGACACAGCATCCAGGCTGCAATGGGATGAATTTGTGTTATTTCGGGGCAAATTGGGGAATATTGAATTTTTGGTGAAAAAGTTGACCCCGCGGTCAATGTTTTTTTCAGCTGAGGAGAACTTGAAACGCCCATATCTTGGATAAGGAAGGAGTGAGAGAGCTCACATTTCAGACACAGCATCCAGGCTGCATTGGCTTCAATTTGTGTTATTTCGGAGCAAATTGGGGAATATTGATTTTTTGGTGAAAAAGTTGACCCCGCGGTCAATGTTTTTTTCAGCTGAGGAGAACTTGAAACGCCCATATCTTGGGCAAGGAAGGAGTTAGAGAGCTCACATTTCAGACACAGCATCCAGGCTGCAATGGCTTCAATTTGTGTTATTTTGGGGCAAATTGGGGAATATTGAATTTTTGGTGAAAATGTTGACCCCGCGGTCAACGTGTTTTTTCAACTGGAGAAAACTTGAAACGCCCATATCTTGGATAAGGAAGGAGTGAGAGAGCTCACATTTCAGACACAGCATCCAGGCTGCAATGGCTTCAATTTGTGTTATTTTGGGGCAAATTGGGGAATATTGAATTTTTGGTGAAAATGTTGACCCCGCGGTCAACGTGTTTTTTCAACTGGAGAAAACTTGAAACGCCCATATCTTGGATAAGGAAGGAGTGAGAGAGCTCACATTTCAGACACAGCATCCAGGCTGCATTGGCTTCAATTTGTGTTATTTCGGAGCAAATTGGGGAATATTGATTTTTTGGTGAAAAAGTTGACCCCGCGGTCAATGTTTTTTTCAGCTGAGGAGAACTTGAAACGCCCATATCTTGGGCAAGGAAGGAGTTAGAGAGCTCACATTTCAGACACAGCATCCAGGCTGCAATGGCTTCAATTTGTGTTATTTTGGGGCAAATTGGGGAATATTGAATTTTTGGTGAAAATGTTGACCCCGCGGTCAATGTGTTTTTTCAACTGGAGAAAACTTGAAACGCCCATATCTTGGATAAGGAAGGAGTGAGAGAGCTCACATTTCAGACACAGCATCCAGGCTGCAATGGGATGAATTTGTGTTATTTCGGGGCAAATTGGGGAATATTGAATTTTTGGTGAAAAAGTTGACCCCGCGGTCAATGTTTTTTTCAGCTGAGGAGAACTTGAAATGCCCATATCTTGGGCAAGGAAGGAGTTAGAGTGTTCAAATTTTTAGACGCAGCATCCATTCTGCAATGGCTTCAATTTGTGTTATTTTGGGGCAAATTGGGGAATATTGATTTTTTGGTGAAAAAGTTGACCCCGCGGTCAATGTTTTTTTCTGCTGAGGAGAACTTGAAACGCCCATATCTTGGATAAGGAAGGAGTGAGAGAGCTCACATTTCAGACACAGCATCCAGGCTGCAATGGCTTCAATTTGTGTTATTTTGGGGCAAATTGGGGAATATTGAATTTTTGGTGAAAAAGTTGACCCCGCGGTCAATGTTTTTTTCAGCTGAGGAGAACTTGAAACGCCCATATCTTGGGCAAGGAAGGAGTGAGAGAGCTTAAATTTCAGATGCAGCATCCAGGCAGAAATGGCATCAATTTGTGTTATTTTGGGGCAAATTGGGGAATATTGAATTTTTGGTGAAAAAGTTGACCTCGCGGTCAATGTTTTTTTCACCTGAGGAGATAACTTGAAACGCCCGTATCTTGGGCAAGGAAGGAGTGAGAGAGCTCACATTTCAGACACAGCATCCATGCAGAAATGGCTTCAATTTGTGTTATTTCGGGGCAAATTGGGGAATATTGAATTTTTTGTGAAAATGTTGACCCCGCGGTCAACGTGTTTTTTCAACTGGAGAAAACTTGAAACGCCCATATCTTGGATAAGGAAGGAGTGAGAGAGCTCACATTTCAGACACAGCATCCAGGCTGCATTGGCTTCAATTTGTGTTATTTTGGGGCAAATTGGGGAATATTGATTTTTTGGTGAAAAAGTTGACCTCGCGGTCAATGTTTTTTTCAGCTGAGGAGAACTTGAAATACCCATATCTTGGGCAAGGAAGGAGTGAGAGAGCTCACATTTCAGACACAGCATCCAGGCTGCAATGGCTTCAATTTGTGTTATTTTGGGGCAAATTGGGGAATATTGAATTTTTGGTGAAAAAGTTGACCCCGCGGTCAACGTGTTTTTTCAACTGGAGAAAACTTGAAACGCCCATATCTTGGGCAAGGAAGGAGTTAGAGAGCTCACATTTCAGACACAGCATCCAGGCTGCAATGGCTTCAATTTGTGTTATTTTGGGGCAAATTGGGGAATATTGAATTTTTGGTGAAAAAGTTGACCCCGCGGTCAATGTTTTTTTCAGCTGAGGAGAACTTGAAATGCCCATATCTTGGATAAGGAAGGAGTTAGAGAGCTCACATTTCAGACACAGCATCCAGGCTGCAATGGCTTCAATTTGTGTTATTTTGGGGCAAATTGGGGAATATTGAATTTTTTGTGAAAATGTTGACCCCGCGGTCAACGTGTTTTTTCAACTGGAGAAAACTTGAAACGCCCATATCTTGGATAAGGAAGGAGTGAGAGAGCTCACATTTCAGACACAGCATCCAGGCTGCAATGGGATGAATTTGTGTTATTTCGGGGCAAATTGGGGAATATTGAATTTTTGGTGAAAAAGTTGACCCCGCGGTCAATGTTTTTTTCAGCTGAGGAGAACTTGAAACGCCCATATCTTGGATAAGGAAGGAGTGAGAGAGCTCACATTTCAGACACAGCATCCAGGCTGCAATGGGATGAATTTGTGTTATTTCGGGGCAAATTGGGGAATATTGAATTTTTGGTGAAAAAGTTGACCCCGCGGTCAATGTTTTTTTCAGCTGAGGAGAACTTGAAACGCCCATATCTTGGATAAGGAAGGAGTGAGAGAGCTCACATTTCAGACGCAGCATCCAGGCTGCAATGGCTTCAATTTGTGTTATTTTGGGGCAAATTGGGGAATATTGAATTTTTTGTGAAAATGTTGACCCCGCGGTCAACGTGTTTTTTCAACTGGAGAAAACTTGAAACGCCCATATCTTGGATAAGGAAGGAGTGAGAGAGCTCACATTTCAGACGCAGCATCCAGGCTGCAATGGCTTCAATTTGTGTTATTTTGGGGCAAATTGGGGAATATTGAATTTTTGGTGAAAAAGTTGACCTCGCGGTCAATGTTTTTTTCAGCTGAGGAGATAACTTGAAACGCCCGTATCTTGGGCAAGGAAGGAGTGAGAGAGCTCACATTTCAGACACAGCATCCATGCAGAAATGGCTTCAATTTGTGTTATTTCGGGGCAAATTGGGGAATATTGAATTTTTTTGTGAAAATGTTGACCCCGCGGTCAATGTTTTTTTCAGCTGAGGAGAACTTGAAACGCCCATATCTTGGGCAAGGAAGGAGTGAGAGAGCTCACATTTCAGACACAGCATCCAGGCTGCAATGGCTTCAATTTGTGTTATTTTGGGGCAAATTGGGGAATATTGAATTTTTGGTGAAAAAGTTGACCTCGCGGTCAATGTTTTTTTCAGCTGAGGAGATAACTTGAAACGCCCGTATCTTGGGCAAGGAAGGAGTGAGAGAGCTCACATTTCAGACACAGCATCCAGGCTGCAATGGGATGAATTTGTGTTATTTCGGGGCAAATTGGGGAATATTGAATTTTTGGTGAAAAAGTTGACCTCGCGGTCAATGTTTTTTTCTGCTGAGGAGAACTTGAAACGCCCATATCTTGGATAAGGAAGGAGTGAGAGAGCTCACATTTCAGACACAGCATCCAGGCTGCATTGGCTTCAATTTGTGTTATTTTGGGGCAAATTGGGGAATATTGATTTTTTGGTGAAAAAGTTGACCTCGCGGTCAATGTTTTTTTCAGCTGAGGAGAACTTGAAATACCCATATCTTGGGCAAGGAAGGAGTGAGAGAGCTTAAATTTCAGACGCAGCATCCAGGCTGCAATGGCTTCTATTTGTGTTATTTTGGGGCAAATTGGGGAATATTGAATTTTTGGTGAAAATGTTGACCTCGCGGTCAATGTTTTTTTCAGCTGAGGAGATAACTTGAAACGCCCGTATCTTGGGCAAGGAAGGAGTGAGAGAGCTCATATTTCAGACACAGCATCCAGGCTGCAATGGGATGAATTTGTGTTATTTCGGGGCAAATTGGGGAATATTGAATTTTTGGTGAAAAAGTTGACCCCGCGGTCAATGTTTTTTTCAGCTGAGGAGAACTTGAAACGCCCATATCTTGGATAAGGAAGGAGTGAGAGAGCTCACATTTCAGACGCAGCATCCAGGCTGCAATGGCTTCAATTTGTGTTATTTTGGGGCAAATTGGGGAATATTGATTTTTTGGTGAAAAAGTTGACCTCGCGGTCAATGTTTTTTTCAGCTGAGGAGATAACTTGAAACGCCCGTATCTTGGGCAAGGAAGGAGTGAGAGAGCTCACATTTCAGACACAGCATCCAGGCTGCAATGGGATGAATTTGTGTTATTTCGGGGCAAATTGGGGAATATTGAATTTTTGGTGAAAAAGTTGACCCCGCGGTCAATGTTTTTTTCAGCTGAGGAGAACTTGAAATGCCCATATCTTGGATAAGGAAGTAGTGAGAGAGCTCACATTTCAGACACAGCATCCAGGCTGCAATGGCTTCAATTTGTGTTATTTTGGGGCAAATTGGGGAATATTGAATTTTTGGTGAAAAAGTTGACCCCGCGATCAATGTTTTTTTCAGCTGAGGAGATAACTTGAAACGCCCGTATCTTGGGCAAGGAAGGAGTGAGAGAGCTCACATTTCAGACACAGCATCCAGGCTGCAATGGCTTCAATTTGTGTTATTTTTGGGCAAATTGGGGAATATTGAATTTTTTGTGAAAATGTTGACCCCGCGGTCAACGTGTTTTTTCAACTGGAGAAAACTTGAAACGCCCATATCTTGGATAAGGAAGGAGTGAGAGAGCTCACATTTCAGACACAGCATCCAGGCTGCAATGGCTTCAATTTGTGTTATTTTGGGGCAAATTGGGGAATATTGAATTTTTGGTGAAAAAGTTGACCCCGCGGTCAATGTTTTTTTCAGCTGAGGAGATAACTTGAAACGCCCATATCTTGGGCAAGGAAGGAGTGAGAGAGCTCACATTTCAGACACAGCATCCAGGCTGCAATTGCTTCAATTTGTGTTAGTCCGGGGGAAATTGGGGAATATTGAATTTTTGGTGAAAATGTTGACCCCGCGGTCAACGTGTTTTTTCAACTGGAGAAAACTTGAAACGCCCATATCTTGGATAAGGAAGGAGTGAGAGAGCTCACATTTCAGACACAGCATCCAGGCTGCAATGGCTTCAATTTGTGTTATTTTGGGGCAAATTGGGGAATATTGAATTTTTGGTGAAAATGTTGACCCCGCGGTCAACGTGTTTTTTCAACTGGAGAAAACTTGAAACGCCCATATCTTGGATAAGGAAGGAGTGAGAGAGCTCACATTTCAGACACAGCATCCAGGCTGCAATGGCTTCAATTTGTGTTATTTCGGGGCAAATTGGGGAATATTGAATTTTTGGTGAAAAAGTTGACCCCGCGGTCAATGTTTTTTTCAGCTGAGGAGATAACTTGAAACGCCCATATCTTGGGCAAGGAAGGAGTTAGAGAGCTCACATTTCAGACACAGCATCCAGGCTGCAATGGCTTCAATTTGTGTTATTTTGGGGCAAATTGGGGAATATTGAATTTTTGGTGAAAAAGTTGACCCCGCGGTCAAGGTTTTTTTCAGCTGAGGAGATAACTTGAAACGCCCATATCTTGGGCAAGGAAGGAGTTAGAGAGCTCACATTTCAGACACAGCATCCAGGCTGCAATGGCTTCAATTTGTGTTATTTTGGGGCAAATTGGGGAATATTGAATTTTTGGTGAAAATGTTGACCCCGCGGTCAATGTTTTTTTCAGCTGAGGAGAACTTCAAATGCCCATATCTTGGATATGGAAGGAGTTAGAGAGCTCACATTTCAGACACAGCATCCAGGCTGCAATGGCTTCAATTTGTGTTATTTTGGGGCAAATTGGGGAATATTGAATTTTTGGTGAAAAAGTTGACCCCGCGGTCAATGTTTTTTTCAGCTGAGGAGAACTTGAAATGCCCATATCTTGGATAAGGAAGGAGTTAGAGAGCTCACATTTCAGACACAGCATCCAGGCTGCAATGGCTTCAATTTGTGTTATTTTGGGGCAAATTGGGGAATATTGAATTTTTTGTGAAAATGTTGACCCCGCGGTCAACGTGTTTTTTCAACTGGAGAAAACTTGAAACGCCCATATCTTGGATAAGGAAGGAGTGAGAGAGCTCACATTTCAGACACAGCATCCAGGCTGCAATGGGATGAATTTGTGTTATTTCGGGGCAAATTGGGGAATATTGAATTTTTGGTGAAAAAGTTGACCCCGCGGTCAATGTTTTTTTCAGCTGAGGAGAACTTGAAACGCCCATATCTTGGATAAGGAAGGAGTGAGAGAGCTCACATTTCAGACGCAGCATCCAGGCTGCAATGGCTTCAATTTGTGTTATTTTGGGGCAAATTGGGGAATATTGAATTTTTGGTGAAAAAGTTGACCCCGCGGTCAATGTTTTTTTCAGCTGAGGAGAACTTGAAACGCCCATATCTTGGATAAGGAAGGAGTGAGAGAGCTCACATTTCAGACACAGCATCCAGGCTGCAATGGGATGAATTTGTGTTATTTCGGGGCAAATTGGGGAATATTGAATTTTTGGTGAAAAAGTTGACCCCGCGGTCAATGTTTTTTTCAGCTGAGGAGAACTTGAAACGCCCATATCTTGGATAAGGAAGGAGTGAGAGAGCTCACATTTCAGACGCAGCATCCAGGCTGCAATGGCTTCAATTTGTGTTATTTTGGGGCAAATTGGGGAATATTGAATTTTTGGTGAAAAAGTTGACCTCGCGGTCAATGTTTTTTTCAGCTGAGGAGATAACTTGAAACGCCCGTATCTTGGGCAAGGAAGGAGTGAGAGAGCTCACATTTCAGACACAGCATCCAGGCTGCAATGGGATGAATTTGTGTTATTTCGGGGCAAATTGGGGAATATTGAATTTTTGGTGAAAAAGTTGACCTCGCGGTCAATGTTTTTTTCAGCTGAGGAGATAACTTGAAACGCCCGTATCTTGGGCAAGGAAGGAGTGAGAGAGCTCACATTTCAGACACAGCATCCAGGCTGCAATGGCTTCAATCTGTGTTATTTCGGGGCAAATTTGGGAATATTGAATTTTTGGTGAAAAAGTTGACCCCGCGGTCAATGTTTTTTTCAGCTGAGGAGAACTTGAAACGCCCATATCTTGGATAAGGAAGGAGTGAGAGAGCTCACATTTCAGACGCAGCATCCAGGCTGCAATGGCTTCAATTTGTGTTATTTTGGGTCAAATTGGGGAATATTGAATTTTTGGTGAAAAAGTTGACCTCGCGGTCAATGTTTTTTTCAGCTGAGGAGATAACTTGAAACGCCCGTATCTTGGGCAAGGAAGGAGTGAGAGAGCTCACATTTCAGACACAGCATCCAGGCTGCAATGGGATGAATTTGTGTTATTTCGGGGCAAATTGGGGAATATTGAATTTTTGGTGAAAAAGTTGACCCCGCGGTCAATGTTTTTTTCAGCTGAGGAGAACTTGAAATGCCCATATCTTGGGCAAGGAAGGAGTTAGAGTGTTCAAATTTTTAGACGCAGCATCCATTCTGCAATGGCTTCAATTTGTGTTATTTTGGGGCAAATTGGGGAATATTGAATTTTTTGTGAAAATGTTGACCCCGCGGTCAACGTGTTTTTTCAACTGGAGAAAACTTGAAACAACCATATCTTGGATAAGGAAGGAGTGAGAGAGCTCACATTTCAGAACCAGCATCCAGGCTGCAATGGCTTCAATTTGTGTTATTTTGGGGCAAATTGGGGAATATTGAATTTTTGGTGAAAATGTTGACCCCGCGGTCAACGTGTTTTTTCAACTGGAGAAAACTTGAAACGCCCATATCTTGGATAAGGAAGGAGTGAGAGAGCTCACATTTCAGACACAGCATCCAGGCTGCAATGGCTTCAATTTGTGTTATTTTGGGGCAAATTGGGGAATATTGAATTTTTGGTGAAAAAGTTGACCCCGCGGTCAATGTTTTTTTCAGCTGAGGAGATAACTTGAAACGCCCATATCTTGGATAAGGAAGGAGTGAGAGAGCTCACATTTCAGACACAGCATCCAGGCTGCAATGGCTTCAATTTGTGTTATTTTGGGGCAAATTGGGGAATATTGAATTTTTGGTGAAAATGTTGACCCCGCGGTCAATGTTTTTTTCAGCTGAGGAGATAACTTGAAACGCCAGTATCTTGGGCAAGGAAGGAGTGAGAGAGCTCACATTTCAGACACAGCATCCAGGCTGCAATGGCTTCAATCTGGTTATTTCGGGGCAAATTGGGGAATATTGAATTTTTGGTGAAAAAGTTGACCCCGCGGTCAATGTTTTTTTCTGCTGAGGAGAACTTGAAACGCCCATATCTTGGATAAGGAAGGAGTGAGAGAGCTCACATTTCAGACGCAGCATCCAGGCTGCAATGGCTTCAATTTGTGTTATTTTGGGGCAAATTGGGGAATATTGATTTTTTGGTGAAAAAGTTGACCTCGCGGTCAATGTTTTTTTCAGCTGAGGAGAACTTGAAATACCCATATCTTGGGCAAGGAAGAAGTGAGAGAGCTTAAATTTCAGACGCAGCATCCAGGCTGCAATGGCTTCTATTTGTGTTATTTTGGGGCAAATTGGGGAATATTGAATTTTTGGTGAAAATGTTGACCTCGCGGTCAATGTTTTTTTCAGCTGAGGAGATAACTTGAAACGCCCGTATCTTGGGCAAGGAAGGAGTGAGAGAGCTCATATTTCAGACACAGCATCCAGGCTGCAATGGGATGAATTTGTGTTATTTCGGGGCATATTGGGGAATATTGAATTTTTGGTGAAAAAGTTGACCCCGCGGTC